>NW_009646340.1:248778-346623 GCF_000708025.1 Charadrius vociferus | reverse complement strand
AATAACGCTAAGAACATATGTAGATCTTGACAGGATCTTAGTCTGTGTATGCACAGGATGAAGTGAACATAAGTCCAGGCTTTCAGCATGTTAATTTTACTTGGTGTTTGTGCAGGCTAACAAATTCTGACTTCTGTTTCCACTTCTCAGACTTGCAAGCAATTAAAGTAGTGGCAGACATCACTTCAGTACGTGGGTAATGAGACCAAATCAGATCATAAGTCATTTGAGACTACACTGATATATATGATTAGTCACATGTGAACAAATGCTTCACAAATTTATGAAACAGTTTTACAATACCTAGAGAGCAGCCACGTCCAGCTCATTGACTCTTGTCGAGGATCTCTAATCATTTACAAAGCCACAGCACCTCTTTTATCCAGCAGTTAAAATTAGAATCCTCCAGAATTAGATTGGTACAAGGATTTAAAATCTGTACTCACCCTACAAATACAAGTGGTGTCCTTAGCTGTTTTGTTGACCACAGAATATAATCAGAAATTATTTTTTCAAATTTTGCAGTCGTATTTTTTACTTTTTGGAGTGATCTGGAAACAGGCAGGGCTTTTTCTGTATTTTTTTAATATTAAAATTTTGAGTCTTGGAGATTTTAACTATTCTATACAAGTAATGTGGTCCCTTCCTGCCTTCCCAGATAGTCCTAAAGATTGCATTAGTGAAAATAGCTCGTTGCTTTTCAAGAAAAATGACCTTGCCTTGTCTAAATTGTAGTCTGTTCAGACACTGCCTTTCTCACAGCCTGGGAGATGCTGATCACTTTTGCATTGCACCATTACGATGTCATCCAAAGAGACAGCAAACATTGCAGATTAATGCTGCCAAAATTGAAGTAATTACTCTCAGAAAGTGACAGGCATGTTATTAAGGCCATATGGCATTATACATAGTTGGTGTAATAACTAATCGGAAACAGCAGTATTTCTAGGACACGAATGTTTGGCAACATATACTTGACTAAGAGTCTTAGTATTGTAAATATATGCATTTCTTGCCAGGGAACCAAGGAAACCACCTATCCTAAGGAGGGAAATCACATCTTCTTTCTAGCAACAGAAAATATTTATGACCTTGAGGTAAAAGTGACGTTTGCCATCTCTTTTCTGGTCAGTTAGGACTAAGAATGGTCATTATAATCTATAAAGGCAGGCTAGTTAAATCTTTCTATAAGAATTTTTGGTTTGGTTGCAGTCTGAGGGTGCACAGTGTATGTAAGCGATACAAAATTACCTCTTAATGACCTTCAGCGAAACTGCAGAGACCTCTGCTGTCCCAGGCAGGTTGGTGAGCTGGGAGGAAAGGCCAAGTTTCTTGTGGAACCAGGGCAGTTTTGCATGCAGTACAGTTGTCTCTCTGATCTGGCTCTTAGCACCTGCAGAATAAATAAAAGTAACAGTAGTGAGCTTTACTTGTTTAAGTAATTTTAAGCAATTTAATAAATACTTGTTTAAGTAATTTTAAGCAATTTCCCCAGTCTCTGGAGCAAGTCTGACCTTGTAATGGTAGACAAACTGGCACAGAAAAGGAAAGCTGGGTTAACTGCTGGTGGACAGAGCAGCCTCACACATGGGAACACAGCACACTGCTCCACGAGATGTTTCTCAAAATTAAATTTCTCATCTCCTCCTCTTTTGCAAGTGCAACACCAGAAAGATGGAAATTTCAGGCCTGGATTTTTTTCTATCCCTCATGTCTGGCTTTCATCAAGGCAAGATATCTTCTGCTTCAATCCAGGTAGCTGAGTGAAAAAGGTTGCCTATGCCCATGTCAGATTGGGCACCTGAGCTGCACTTTTCCACTTGTAAAATTAGGCTAGTTATTTAGCCTGGGAGCTGTGAGGATCATTTAACTACCATTTATAGAGTACAGAAGACCTAGTATGAGTTAGACATTTTATATATATAGTATCCAACACCTTGCTAACTTATGCTCCTCTTCAGCCTCAGAGATTGGCTAGACTTGTGAAAAGAAGAGAAAAAAATATTTCTAATAATATTCTTTTTCATTTGTACTTGAATTCAACTTACTAAGTGGCCACATACCTGACTGTGCTTTCCCAGGGCTTCAAGATATTTTATTGTTCCCTCAGAGGTGCCACAATGAAAACCCTCTGGTGCTTTTTTGGTTGGTACCTCATGCCCACTGATACTTCATGTGTTTCAGTTACAGAATGTTTAATCACATTTCTAGCATGTATTCTTTTTGGGATCCTTTCAACTCAGTTGTAAGCACTTAAAATGCCAAGTGTTCTAATTTTTCTTAAATGCAAGAAAATGGAGACAAAATGTACATTTTGTCTGAAAGAAATTAGAGAAGGAAAAAATCATACATGCCACTGCTCTGTAATTTGGATGTAGTTAGATCAGAAATTCAAACTTAACCCATGGTAGCTTGGAAAGTAATACTAGTGAGAGCAAATATGCACAGACAGCTTGGATTGTTTTTATTCAACTTGCAGACAACCGATTATAATTTTACTCCTATTTGCATATTCTGAGAAACAAAATTGTCCTTTATCTGGGTCACATCCTGACACCAACTTTGAATCCAGCGCAGTGATGTATTGCTCAGAACTGAGGCAGCGAATAGCAATTCCTCTCTTCTTGGTAGATCAGAGAGGGGAAGGAAAGCTTCCATTAGAAGTCTCTGCTCTGGTAGGACTTTCAGTCCAATATGTAATGAGTAACACTGCTGTTCCACTTGAGCAGGCTGTCGAGTTAAATATGTTTCTGGAATGATGCTTCTGGCATAGCCTGCTTAATGCATATGCAATACATGTACTCAAGTAAAATAAAAATGAAATAAAATGTGCAGTGAGTGTGTGAGCTGGAAAACCTTATGCCATCTTTATGACTAACGTTGATGAGCTTGGGTGTAAAGCTGTATTTCCCTAGAGCAGGAGGAAAGGCCTCTGGTGTTTAGAGCTGTAGCACTAGTACAGCCGGGGTTCCTGGGGACATAAAACAGAAAATGAAAGACTACGTGCCTATTCCCTTAGGAATAAAAAGCAGAGTGACAGATGGACTGTAATTGTTCCAGCCTAAGGACAAAGGAAGGACATATTATGGTCGTCTTGCTAATGCGGACATATCTGGGGAAAAAAAGGGCAAAACCTACTTTGTAAACTGTATAACAAAGAGCCTGACTTTGAGATCCAGAAATGCTCAAGTGAAGTGAAAATCTCCACAGACTTCTATGAGGTTTGGACCTGTCTTTTCACAGGTGTCCTGATGTTTGTTCTAGCGTTTAGCAACTGGTGATGAGAAACTGATACAGATACTCCTTTACAACTGATATACGGGCCTCCCTCGAGTGGGAAGAAGTTACAATTCACTCTCTAGGAACTTACATGGGCTACAAATATGGGAAAGCTCATTTGGGAATGCTGTTTTGTCTTGTCTGTGTTAGAGGGTTTTACTGAGCACCTCCTATTGTTGAAACCAGGGCTAATCCCTATCTGAGATAAGATCCTAGATTTCTGTTTCGCAGAGATAATAACTGGACCACAACCTCCTCTTCCATTTAGACAGGTATGAAAAATGCTTGAAAGAGGCAGACTAGCTTCTGTTTGCTGTTTAGCAGGTGAATACTTTGTGTGCTGGAGGGCATGATGAGGCAGAGAGGGAAAAAGCAAACAAGATTGGAAGAGCAAGGACATCTGCTGCTTAAAGACAAATCTGGTGTAATTGGAGTAACTGAAATGTGGCCAGTTCAGGAAACAGGCTGTAATATTACATTACCGAGATACAGATTTTAAGGACAGGCAATTCTCACTGAGAAAGGAGAAAGAGATATGACAGTGTAAATGAGGAAGGACGTTATGCTGAAAACAGAATAACATTCACACGGATTGCAACTCAGAGGCACCTTGAACTTGAGGCTAAAGACTGAAATGGTAAAACAATTATAATAGAAAACAATTACTGATCACCCAGGGCTAGGTGAAAAGACAGATCAGGAAATATTTATGCAGATGGAGGACTGTACTTGGGCTAGGACATCGATCGTATGAAACTGCAATTACTCTGACATTGACTGGAATGAGAATTACGGAGGGGCTTAGGAAGCTGATGCTATGTTTATTGACAGATCTTTTTTATCTTGCAGCTTGACAATCAACAAGATTAGAGGCCATTTGGAAAAACTTGCAATGGTTAAGTGAGGGGACACATCTGCTGATGCCAGTGCCCAGGTTGGAATGACGTTAACTGGAAGTTAGGGTGGAAGGAAATTGATGTTGAGTGTGAGCATGATTCTGATTTCCAGATGTGGAGAACACATTCAATAAAATGATATCCCATTCTATTGTACTCTTGGATCCATCATTTTTGGGTAAGTTAAGGGGATATCATTTTATTGAATGACATACCAAGTAGTTTTCGAGGCTGTCTGTCCTGACCGAGGTTTGAAATGGTGTCACTGACCCTAAAGGGGTATGGTTTTCTTTGTCTTAAACTTTTAAGAATATACAGTTTCTGTAAATGTGATTTCTAAGTAGGATCAAAGAAGTAGACAGCAAGTATCTGACCAAAATTGCAAAGGATTAGCTTTTGTAAAAGGCAAATGAAAAAGGAGAATTATGCTTGTTAATTGGGAAATAGATTACAAAATATTGGAAAATGACAGGCCTGGAGCACAATTTAAATCAAAGTTTGTTTTGATTAGACAAAAGGAAAGAACTCAGTGTTTTTAAAAGAAAATGTGAAGAGGTAGTCTAGATAAGACATTCTGAAGAAGTAGTTCCTTCTGATGATCAAATATGAGATTGAGGTTATATAAACAGGATTTGCTGTCACTGTTGACACGTTACTCCAGTTAGAGTAATCACATCCAATACAAATAAAATTTCTCAAGATTGTCATCAGTAATGTATACCATATATATGCAGATTAGTTTGCAGTAAAGCAGCAATGGACAATGGCTTTTTGGACATTTTCATTTTACCTGCTAGTGATAGTATTTCTGACATACTTGAGTTGTGCTGTGGCACCTGTCTTTGTTGGAACTAACTGATTTTCTCACTAAAAACAGCTAACTCATAGTTTGTTTGGTGTATTCATCCCGTAGTTACAATATAAATCTAAACCAATATATAATCGATAATATAATACTATTATCTAATCAATTAATAATACTGATAGTGAATCTACAAGAGGGAAGTGTACAAAGAATGTAAACAGTGTTTAAAGCAACTTCCTAAAAGCAAACTGCGTGAGTAAATACTGGCTAATGGAAGAAAAGTCTTCACGCTTTGTCTTGATCAAATAGTCCAGTAATGTTTTACAGTAATACTTTTTAATGGGCCTATGGTATTACAATATAAAGCAAATAACTATTAATACAAAGTGTGTAATTTCTATCTTTGGATTGTTATAAAACAGGATGATAAAAGTCTAACAAAGAGATAATGCTAACCTCCTCCATGTTGTTTTCATTTATGCCATGGCAGTGTGCTTCCGTCCAGGTGACACACACTGAGGTACCCAGTGTAGACATTTATTTTCAATTCATTAAGAGACTAAAGGCTGCATTTAACTTATGTGTGATGGCTGAAATAGAAATTCCCACTCTCCTTAGTGACAGATTGCAATAGCTATCCAAATGCAAGTGGAATCTTTTTGAAGCCAATGGAATGATTCAAAACTTGGTTCTTCAAAAAACCTTTCAGTACCACTTATTCTTTAGCTCATTTGAAGGCATTGACAGTCTCTCCAGACAGGGCTGGACTGCGGCTATCACAAAGAACTTCATTGCCCCTTGAGATAAAGACAGATCCTAAGTGGAGACTGGTTGCATCCTCAACTAGCTAAAACTGGACTGGCTGTTGTAGATGCACAAGATTTATTGCTAGAAAGTCAATACCTATTCTCCACCCTCCGGGTGTGAATTTACTCCACAATGCTCCAGGCTGTGCTAATGTGACTTTTTAATACCTTCTTGACATAGTGTGATGCAGCCTAAAGCTATTGAGCTTAGGGTGTACTATCTGCAGTGCTTCAGTGTAAGCCTGGAGGACACTATAACCTTGAAGGGCCTGGAATATGTATGTCTGGGGGATGGAGGACAGGGGGATATGGGAGTAGCTAATGCCAGCCTGCAAAAAGATGACATTGAGGAGTTGTTCTGTCTGGGTAGCAGGAGGAGTTTATACTGACAAGGCAGGGATAAATACTTTTTCTATGACATGCAGATTTACATGGTTTAGACAGACCACTGAAATCATCACACATACCTATAGAAAGTAGAATGACAAAGATGCAGAGAAGGTCCTATTCCAACTGTCTTTACTTATGTAATCTGTCCTGCAGAAGTCTTTTAAAATCCACAAGACATGATTTACAGAAAAACCCTTGCCTTTTCTTACACTGACATACTGTTGTTGATTAACTGATGGTGTATATTTGTAATGAATATTTGATGTAAAAAATGTCTCTCATGGGAGCTTCTGCGAGCTGTTTGCCAGGGACGCTCATCATTACTTTTGAAATGTTAACTCTTTTGACGGGTCAAAGGGGGAATGTTATATTCCTCCACTCATTCTGCCAGATTCTCAGTTAGTAAAAATCAGTGTATATCTTTTGGATTGAGATTAATGGGGCAGCATCAATTATACCACACATGGATCCGTTGTGGTAATTTAATAAATTTATAACTCTCCTATTTCCAGAATAAATATGATTTTGAAATGTGGTTATCATTAATACCTTTTAATAGCCACACCAAATTCACTGTATCTTTCAGCTGGATATTCCCTCTGTAGAGTATTTGTGGAACTTGAGCAAAATGAGGGAAATAAACTGTTTCAAAAGAATTTTTTGTTCATATGCATTTTGAAGGCCAAAGAGTAAGAGTTTCAGGCCTAGGCACACAATTGCTGCTGCTTCTCTCAGAAGGCAAGTTCAGGATGTGATGTGAGTAGGGTGAAAGGGTTGGCTGAGACTGAGGCAGAAGAGGATTTACAGAACACCCCCAAGATATGCTCTAAGGATAGCACAATAATCGATGTGATCTATCTATAAGGTTGCAAGGAGGGAAGAGGGATACAACACAAAGCGACAAGAGCGTAGAGGAGTGCTGCTAAGCTGCATGTTTAGAGTCACAGCACTGGTACAAGAATATTGTGCATTTCACTGTGGAGATGCCTGGGGGAAAGGTGGAGTCTTTGCATATTCAAGTTCGTTCTAATGTACAAGCTTTTGAGCATATTTTTACAAATAACATTAACATACAGCTGCTGAATGCCAGCTAGAAATGTGTTGTTCTTCCTGCAATATGCAGATGTGATTAGTGCTAAAAATAATACTTGACTGAAAGCTCTGGGAGCTGTATGTCTTTCCAATAATTTATCTTTCTTTCATACACCAAAGAAATAGTGAAAGTAGTCACAGAAACAAGAAAAAGAGCTTAGCTTTATTCCTTCTGTTATCTACAATGTAATTCTATTCACTTAGCTCTAGCAGGCTGTTTTCTGAATTTCTTACCCCTTCCCCTAAACTCCTTGTCTGCATTTCTGAGTATCTTTTTTGCGCTGTCTCATTTATGCAAAGGGAATTACTGCCATCTCCTGGTCAAGCGACAGAGAATACTAAAATACCTCCACCCACTGGTGAGCTGTGCAATCCCCCCCACGCCCTGGAAGCAGGGACTTTCAAGGGGAATCCCCATGGATTCGGCGCAGGCCATTTCGGTACGATTATTATACCAATAATTTATCTGACCATTCAGAGAAAAAGGGAACACTTAGCTCATAGAAGGTTGGCAGCACGGTCCACTGGGTCCTGACTCGTCTGAGATTTGTACATGGTTCCATCAGTGGTGTAGTATGTGAGTGGAGAAAAGTCAATTATCTGTACTATAAAAGGAGGACAGTTTAAGCATTCTCTCATTAGACAAAGACTTAGACTTCTTCAACAATACCCCTTACAGATCAACAATACCCCTTTGTGTTACAGATCAACAGAAATTGTGTCTGTACTTTTATTTTTGCTTCCTGAAGTGACCATTCCAGCACAGGCCGTTCAAGATGTTAAGTATCATTGGAGTGAATGGCTAAAGACACAGCTGAAGGTCATCAGTTCCTCTCGACTAGTTGGACTTATTGCCAGTAAAAGCCTTATGTTATCTTTATTGTTTAAATAATATTCCTGAGACTGCATGTAAAAGGGGACAAAATGATTGCCTTTGATTTATGGGGAACAATCATTTCTGTAAGGCATTTATGTTTCCCTTAAGAATCTAATCTTTGGTATGATTACATCTTCTGTGATCTTTCTTCATCAGAAAACTCTGGTTTATGTGTAAGCCAGTTGAAATATTTATCCAAAACCAGTTTGGAATGATCATCCCCTAGTTTTTGTCTTCCAGTACTTTGCCTTCATTGTGACCTCTGAGTTCATAGAGAGAAGTAATTAAAAAAACCACTTACGTATAACCACCTTCAGAGTGAGTCTGCCAGCTTGTAAAATACAAAGGTCGATCTTCGAAATGCTAGTATGCATTGTATATTGTGGTGTCTGGAAAAGATTAATAAGTAAGGGACAGATCTGGAAAGTACCATTACAGCATTTTGAGAGTTTGGCTTGTATTTTGCAAGAAAAGAATCCTTAATAATGAGACCAGAGGCCTGCAGCCATGCACAGCATTTGACTTAACATTTAGATTCATTGTGCTTGTTCATATCCTCTCTGTGCTCTAATTCCACATCTCTCTCAATGGACTGTGCATGCAGGAAAAGTTTTGGCCAGAATTTGACAGTTCTTCTCAACAAAAAGGCTAGGAGCAACATTTAATCTTAGTTTTGTTTATTCATAGTTTCCATTCATATTTACAATGAAGTGCAATAGTCTTTTCCTCCCCACTGCGAAGTCTCTGGGACTTTCAGGATAAAGGACTTTGTGTTTAATAGTTTTCATGTTTTTACTTCATAAAGAGCTGAGAGTAATTTATGGTGTTCTTTCTCATACTCAGTAGGCCTCTGCTCATCCCATTAACTGTTTCTAGTAAATAAATGATGTCAGAGCATTTTGTTATGCCCTGAAGATGCCATGTTTATATGGTATGTATGAGCCAAATGTTCCATAGTGCAGGAAAAAACAAATGGAGCAGAACAGCTAGTTGTAAAAAGCCTACCACCAAGAAATAATTTAAAAGAAATCAAACCTGACCCCAGTAAGTTTGGACTTTTTTTTTAATTTCTTCAATAGACATACAAGATGAATGCAGATTAAGATTTTGACCTGTCTTTGATGTAAAGCCTGATAACAGCAGACAGCAAAGCAGAAATGGTAGCAGATTTAATCATGGATTTGCCCACAATCTGCAGACCAGCAAGGCACTCATTCACTCGTTTCAGAGACTCGTAAGATAATTCTTTCCCCCCTGTGAAATCCTCTTGCTGCTTTCTGGTTCACTGACACCATCTGAAGATGCATTCTGATCTGATGTGGTGCCACTAACAAAAGAATTCTCTCTGGAACTCATCAATGATAGAAATTGCAAAAGATTTCACTTCTAACCTAGTAATTGATCTTTAAACTCACTTCAAAAAACACTTGCCAACCTTGCTGAGCTGTGAATCAGTGAAAGAAGATTGCGCTTGTTTTCCTGTTCTGTTCTACCTGCTTTTCTGTTGATCAAAGGATGAAACTGGTGAAGACAGCAATGGTTTTCATTCTAACGGTTTTCGTCCATTGGGTTTACTGTCAAGACTGTACTTTTCTAACTCTCTAAACAGTACAGGGCCATCGTGTGTAGGAGGCTCCACAGTGTTCCTTTCCACTGAAAAAGAAATCATTATTGTTATAATCTTTCACAGGGTCCTTCAGCTAGCTGAATCTCCTCATCTCCCCTCATGTCCTTTCAGCTTTCCCTCCCCACCCAAGATTTAAGTGAAGGCCAAGATCAGCATGCAAAAGATGATGGATGTTACCATATGCTTTGCACTATGCCTTTGGTGAGGCAGAAGCAGAGTTGAGGGGGTAGGTTTGCCACCTGCTCATCGTGCGTTCTATCACAAAGTCAGCCCGAGTTGACCAACAGCATTCAACGGTGGGATAAAGCGAGCCCTCCAGCTTTGCACTGAAGCAGACGAGAAGTGCTGCATGAGCTGTTTGTTCAGATGCGGGGCCCTGAGCTGCAGCAGAGAGGCAATGGTAAGCCCCTGGCAATGGTAACATCCTTACCTGCCAGCAGCCTTCTTCAATTATAGTAATAGTATAGTAATTATAGTGCCGATGGTGGCACCCCTCAACTGGCCACCAGCACAATCTTTTATTCTTTTATTAGGTATATCTGTGTCCACAGTTCCAGAAAGCTGAATACCAGATTTTACTATAGTACCTCAGAGTGAAGTTTCACAACGTGGCGAAGGCGGTACAAGAGCTCATTTCTACTGAAAGGAGGACAGCCTGCTTCCCCCACTCCTCACTCTGCTTTCCTCCATCACCTTGTACTGATTCATTGAACCTTGCTGTGAGCTGATTCAGTTTGCTAACTGAGCAGGAAACACCAGCGAAAGAATGAATAGATTTCTGCTGAGTTAGCGAGTTGAATCAGCTCACAGAAAAGTCGGATGAGTGCCAAAACCAGCAGAGGACAGGGCTAGAACCGTGCAGCTGGACCTCTGCTTTTTGGCTGCAGCAGTGGCTCTCCGTGTACACCGTGTACCCTTGCTCTTAGGCAACCGACCCGTTTGACCTTACATTTAAGCATGCATTAACTACTTTGCCAAGCAGCATCAAGAATTAAAGGAAGGGATTTTCAGGGAGCTAAAGTAGATGAACAGAAATCTGTTGGTTTCTGTAGAAGTTCTGTCTAAGGAAAGACTGAACAAGAGCTAAGGATTTCAGTGTTGCAGGACATGTCAATCACAAGGGTGGGTGCCAACCTATCTCTTCTCACTGTCGTATGTATAAAGTGATGATGTTTTGTGGTTCTGCAAACACAGTTTTTATTAAAAATCTCTTCCATATAAGATAGAAGATTGTGAAGAAACTATAAATAGGAAAAAAAATATTATTTTACAATCTGGCATATTTTCATCTTTGTTCTACAGCATCCCATATTAAATCATACTGTAGCACTTAGTGCAGGACTGAAACAGCTGTGCACAGGGTGATCTGAATGCAGGGAACCAAATTCTCCTTCCCTTTATACTGACTATACTCTCACTGCTTTCAGTGGAGACACATTTTAAAAAGAATTAGACAAAAGCTTTTTAGATACTGTTGATGGGATTGATCTGTAGGATTAGCCATTGATCTTTTAGCAGCGATTTTAATTTTAATATCAAATGGTCATTCTTCCCATGAGGAAGCTGGCTTAAATGTGAAAAAATGCATCCTGCTGTGGTTTTCTGAAGCAATCATCTCTTACAGTATTTTCAATCAGGAAATTAAAGAATGTTTTGGTCTTCGCTTTGGCAGTCCCATGCTCTTCACTGTTTTGTGGAAAAGGGAAAAAAATCAGGTGATTAAAGCATAACATCCCCTTTTAACCCTGCTCTTTCTGAGACTTTTACCTTTCTCATTTTTTTTATTGCAAGAGCTGATGAACTGTAAGTGATTGGTAAGAGAGAGAATAGATTGTGCACTTAGCCTTACCATCTGACTTAGTTAATCTTCCAAAATGCAATTTATTCTGAGTGCTAACTGTGGTGAGTTTAATGGAACACAGGGTTAAAGTGAGAAACTGGAAACAAGTGCTCTCTATCTAAAAGCCAATCAATAACTGAATAGTTTGACAATCCCAAACCTCTGCCACTTTAATGTAATTGGAGTGTATGGAAAAGACATTACGTCTCAGCACCTACTAGCATCAACTTCCATTATTGGTGACACTACTCTGAATACATTCAAGCCATACTGTTGCAATAATGTGGAAGGAGTGGGAGTAGAGGTCTGTGCTGTCTTTCAAATCTATTTTGAGGAATTTTGCAGTTTTACACAGATTGCAGTTTGCTGTGTATGTGTTTTGGGACACACATGGAACCTCTCAATATGTTTGAAGATTTTTATGGGCTGGTCTGTCTAAAACTAGTGAGGCTGAACATGTTTGGAGCTAGTTTATGGGGTCTCTATAGCAGTCCATCATCTGTTGTTTCTCCAGATGAGCAAGGGGGAAAAAAGTAATGTTACTGGAGTGATATTATGCAACAAATCATGTGAATGACATAATGTGCAAAAAGATATGAGCAGTGAAATTCCTTTTTAATAATCACCCTTAATAGTGATCATTCAGTTGTATCGATCAAAAATTGCTTTCTGAAAACAATTTCCTGTGACTGCTGGCATGTTTGCTTCTTCCTCATATTAATAAGTGGGAAAATTCATTTGGAGAGAGAGAGAGACTGGGAGAGATTCCCTTCATTTCCTCTGGCTTTCAGAGGTAAGAAACAATTTCACATCTGTTTGAGTGTCATTCAGCTGCAGCAAAGAATATCACCAGGAGGACCAGTTTAAGGCAGTTATAACTGACTTACCTGCTTTGTCATTACAGGGTCTGTTGAATCTTTCTACATAGAAAAGCTGAGTTCTATATGTATCCGTTTTGGAAAACTCATTATTTTGTGTATAGCTGTATGGATTATTATTTTGAAATGTCCTACTGACAGAACCAGCCAATTTATCCCAGGGGACCTAACTGAATACTTACTTTTCTCTCTTTAGGGGATCCAGCTACTCCAGGCAGCATTGAAAACCTAGCCTAGTATTCTTAATGCTTTCTTCTTTCAGCTTTAGATATAGACAGCATAATCGTAAAGAGATACCGGAAATTTCTTTGCTTAACAGGTTTTTTTTAGTTTTAATTCTGCACCCCCTGCCATTTTTCAAAATCTGACAATGCAAATTTCAGATTCACATCTAATACGGCATTAATGTGGAAGAATGCATGTGTCCTTTTATGACTTTCCGTGAACATGAGTCCAGAAGTATATTTTCAACTGTAATCAAAACTTGCACAATTTTAACAGTTATTTGGCTATTTTGGGAGGAGAAAATGCCTCTGTAGACTGTATGCTGATCACCAGCAATTTTCTGGAAGCCATAAACACGGTGGCTTGGCCTAGCAGAAAAAGTTTCAGGCTAAGGAAGATATGAATCTTGTTCTCTTTGCTATCTGGACATGGTAATTTACCTTCTCTATATTTAATTTCTCCACATGCAAAGAGGGATAAGGCTATTTATCAGCCAGTAAATGCACAGCCTCTGTAGTTGCTATTGATTGCTAATGCAGAGGTATGCTGAAATTGTAGCTTTAATTCCACTACTAATTGGAAATTGGGAAGTTTCCTGGAACCTTTATCAAAAAAAGACATACTAAGTGGGACTGTGGTTTTGTAAGTTGCGGCTACTTGTCATAAAGTCTTTCCCCCGCCTGCTTTTATGTCTGAAAAAGGTTGTTGAAACCAGCAGGGCTCGTTCTTACTGCTGCTAAATGCAGTTATTACCATCAGATTTAATGTATTTTACAATTTTATGGTTATCCATGAATAAAACTTATCTAGTAATGAGGAATGAAGCTACAAATATGTGGTTTCCTATGGCTGTTTTTCATCAGAGTTTGGTCTTGACTATCAAGTTAAGGGAGATTCTGAACAGTATTTCTGGCATTTTTGAATAGGGAAAAAAAAACCCCAAACTAAAGTAAACTCACTTAATGGAGGGAGAAGCCCAGAGCTTCTCAACAAGGAGCTTTCTAGAGTATATACAGAGAGGAAGGGCAGGAGGAACAGGTGCTGAATTTAAAGTAGGGCTGGTTCAGTGGTCAGAGCAAGCCTAGGCTCCTGTGAAGCGCAGTTATTTCTATGCTGCACAAGAAACTTCTTGTATCACACTGGGCACATTGCTTGCATGCAGACTCTCAAGGTCCTTCAAAAGTGTTTGGAGGCCTAAACCATAAGAATCCTTCTTGTAGCGTTTAAGACTCAGGGGCACCATGGAGTTAATAAGGTTTTCTGCTATGGTTTCTTTTCCTTTCCTAATAATTCTATTGTTCTAGTTTCTTTATGATTGCCACTGAACTCTGAACTAATGTTTCCAGGCAACAGTCCACAAAAACTCTGAAATATTCGCCAAAGCTTGGGTATCAAATTTAAAACCTGACTTTGTACATCCAATGCCTAATTGTTTATTTCACGTGACCGATACTCGGCATTTACCGATACTGAATTTTAGTTGCCATTTAATCACTTCAGCCACTCATTACTGCAACATTCTTCTGCAGCTCTTTTCGCACACCTTTGGATTTTGTTATCTTAAATAACATTTTATAATTTGAAAATTTTTCACAAGACTATTTACCCCTTTTTTCAAATCACTGGTGAACAAGTCTTGGCAAATCCCAAGACAGATCTAAGAAGTGTGGAAGTGTAGTGCTGATCACATCCACCTTATGTGAAAACTACTATTTGTTTCTTGTCTTCCAACAATTTCAATGCAGTCATTTCAGTTAGAATTAAATCTCTGGGATCTTGTACTCCTTTCCCACCTGTACAGTGGGGAAATAGTACTTCCTACTTTATAGGGATGCTTTGGATATAAACACATCTCAATATTATTGCAAGATAGTAAAAAACTGTCGTCAGAGGAGAAGGAGGTACAGCAAGTGTTTGATCTCAACCCAGAGCTGGCAATCACTCAGCGGAGGAGCTGGCGGGCCCTCCTAGGTCTGGTAATGCAGATCATATCCTTAGTGAGCAAGGGAGGAAAATGTTTACTCCACTGCAGCAAAACGTCAAAGGCAGACATAACAGCAGCAGCTTTGGTAAGAGCAGTGTGGGCAGAGGATGCCTACCAGAAGATGAACTAGGAGATCACCAGTAAATATAGCCCTGTGTTGACTAACAGGTAGCAAAAGATTCAGCTGAGGCACTGGCTAACCGCTAAAGCTAGAGGAATATGTTGGTAAATAAGGATTGTTTGTTATAAGAAGTAGGTGTGAAAACCCCAAAGATCCTGAACTGTTGGCAAACTTCTGCTCTGAACTTTGTAATTATCTCCTCTTTATAAAAATAACTGAACCACAGCCATGGTCTAGACTGCATCTCAAAACCCAAGTGTAATTCTCTAATGAGAAATATTAATAAATGTGGTCCATAAAGCACTTCTTGCTAATGACATTACACTGGCTCCTCCTTTTTATCTCCATCTGTTCAATGGCTTTAAAAGGCAATTTAATTGCCTTTTAAAGTTAGATTGCTTTAAAAGGTAAAAATACTTCAAATATTTTCCTAATCCTGCCTTCCTATTTAAGCAAAGTCTTTTAGATAGTTGAATTGATGATATGCTATTAGTAGAAGAATGCATGATAATTTGTGAAATAGTACATAGATAGGCAAGAATTAGGTGAATGTTTGGTCCACACTGTTTAAAAAGTTGAAAACTTTTGCTGGGCTTGAGTTAGATACTCAAACCTGTCGGTTGTCACTGGGTTTCAGTTACATACACGCTCTAGCATTGTGATTCCACTGAATTTATGGAATCTACATTTGATTTACACCCGAGTAGGCAAAAGAAATAAGGCCCAATGTTTGTTATTTCTTGCAGCAAGACACGTTATGTGTTGAACTGGCTATAAAATTGCTTATTATTTCAGGAAACTTAATAAAACCTCCTGAAAAATAAAACAGAGCTGCGTCCACGTGGGATCAGAGATAAATGGTGCATCCCTTCCAAATCTCTCTTTCCAAGCAATGCGTTCCTGTGATGGCCTCATTAACTTTTGTACAATAATTTGCAGATAAATTCCATCAAAAAAAGCAAGTATTCAAGCACCACTAATAATATGAATTTGATTTTTGCACATTAAAACTGTGATAAAGCCATACTGATTATTTTTAATTATCTCAAGATAAAAATACGTCACTCATGTAAGTAATTATGTAAGTAATTTAAAGCTGATTAAATAATAATGATTCCTTGCTCATTGCCTTCAAAGTGCTTATACCCAAATTTAATTTTAAGCAGGATCAAGAAAATAATCACTTGATTCAAACATTAATTACTAATTTTAATCCTAATTCATTAAAAACAGACCCATTTTTTTTGCAGACTCTGCAGGGCATTAATTGACATTTTACAAAATGAGTCATTATTTTGGCATGGAGAAGTATTTTTCAAACGGTGAATCATGACTACCAGAAGGGATTGTTAAAGAGCTCCGAGGGAGTTTTGACTGCTTAGGAAAAGCAGCCCTATTTAGTGGCAGTTTGGCTTCTCCAGGTTGACTGGAAAAGTAGTTGTAACTCTGCTATTCACACCAGCCAGGGAGCTGCTAACTACCCTTAATGACTGGCACCAGGAGAGTAAAGGGGAAAAAAAAGGTATCCTGAAGCAAACAAACAGCTTTATTGAGACAAACTGGAACAGGATAGGGAACAGTTTAGGTCAGTTTAGAAGTGTAAGAATCAGGAGGTCTATTGCTTTCTTTCCAATCAAGCTGGAAATGGATAGAGAATCTGAGCAATTCCTCTAGGATTTGGTCCTGGAATGTGTAGCCTTAAAACTATAGGCCTGGTTTTGTTGTTTGGTTTTTTTGTCTAGCTTGTCTATGCTAGCTTGCCTCCTTTGTTCGGTCCTGGGGAGAATACCAACACCCTCCAAAAACTTGACCAACTGTTGGATTGTGAATTCCTTTGGGAAAAGACTGCCTTTTGCTATGTAACTATAATGAGTTTAAACTAAGTGGTTCTATATGATGTATTAAGAAAAAATACATTAACGTATCAGTAATTTTTCTGACAGTGGATCTTAAGCCCCAATGGGATTATTATAACCATCATGTAATGTACTGACTAGTGTAACCCATGGGTTTTACCCCTTGTTCCTGCAGCTAATTCAATAGCTCGGTTTTGCTCACTGAAATTGCGTGCTTTGTAAGTCCCAGGTGATCAGGACTCCACTGAAGGGATCGTACTGTCATTTTATCAATGATACTTTTAGGAACATTTCCTGTTCAGCCGACGTTTTCACACTTATCAGTTTCACCCTTCTCATCTTTTTTTCTTCTCAGGCAATCCATCTTAATCACAGGCAGAACTGGACACATCTTCCACAACTGAAAAATCAACAGAACTACAGTTTTGACAAGGAATCATTTAAATTGTGAAGGAAAACCAGCAAAAAGGTAATCTTTGTTCTTTTTGTTCCATAGAGAAGGTATTATTTTGTACTGACTCAAAATGCTGCCAGCCATTTGCTAGACCTTGGCATAAAGAGAACACCACTGAAAATAGAAACTGTTCAATGTTCAATGCAGTAAACACATTGTCCAAACATCACCTTTCTCGGCATAAATGTAATGACCTGAAATGGCGAGGGGAAGGTATTTCATTGAAGCTGTGTAGATACCATTGAATAAGCCTGGGTAGCTGTTTGCTGCTTAACAGGAGGAAATCATGATGTATTAGTTACATTGTCAGTGTAAAACAGAACATCCCATACAAGACAGACAGACATTTATTTTAATAGAAAGCTATCTGTAAGATGAAAACAGTTAATCACTGAAGAGTACTCCCAGCCTTTTAATGAGCACAGGACAACAATTAAAAGAAAAAATAAATTGGAAAACACACTGAAGATTAAGGCCATATGTCAGCTGTAGCAAAAAACTGCCTAGCGTAATGCAGTGCCCAGGTGGAGACTGGGCAAAGAGGAGAAGTACTCTGTCCTCCTCCCAAAATTTCCTCCTGTATATTTGTGCCTGCAGGAGGTGGGCAGCCCCTTTCCTGGCAAATTTAAAGTCTAGGTCTCCCTATAGGGAAAGTTTGGCAGCAGGTGGTCACTGGGTTGCCCTGGTCCTGGTCTGGTTGGGCTGCAGCTGTCCCCCTGCAGACGATGGCAGCAGCTGGTGAGCTGAGAGCAGACAGCAAGTGCAGCACGCAGAGTTTGTCAGCAGGTCTTCAGCATCGCCCCTTGGCACCCTCAGCAGCAGCATGCCCCGGGGTGAGCCGCTGTTATTGGTAGCTGTACAAGGAAAAAGAGTTGTCAGAGACTTTCTAAAAATAGTTCCTGTTGCTCTGAATGGGGATTACTTACTCCTTTGCCCTGTTGTTCCGAGGCAGCAGAATTTTACTTCGCATCACTTCTATGTAAGCCATGGCTGGGGTTAGTACTGTGAGTACCAGTAGAAATTCTCGTTTTGACGATTCCTTGGTGCTATTTGTTCTTTGCTCAAGACAGCTTATGAGTCCAGGCTATTGAACATGCTGTTAAGACTCTAAGGCAGAGAACTGGCACAGTCCCAGTCCCTGCCCCTCATGTCTCCTGAACAGTTAAATGAAAAAAAATGCAGACATCTCTATTCATTCCCAATAAGCAAGCAGTTAATTCCTTTTCTAGTGACTAGCTGATTGCCCAGGTGATCAGGATCAAAGGAGAAGGCAGGCTGGACAGCAAGCCAGTCAAATTCACCAGGGAAAAGGACAGGAACTTTATAAAAACCGATGCTGATAAAGTAAGTGGGAAATGTTTGTCCCTTGGTGGGTTGAGAAACATTGGGCTAGGGATCTTAGTTCACTCTGTAAGAGTACTTCAGTGTCCCTTTCACGATCTGCATTACCCTCAGAAGGAAAGCTTACTAGTTGAGGTCTCTGTTTCTTAATTTGAATTCCTTATGCCTACTTACCTTATTTTTCTGATTTTTCTCTTCCTTCTATGTAGATGAAGTAGCCTCTGAAACAGAGTAGTATCTCCTAAAACGTGAGGCATGACCACACAGCTCTGCATAACTTACTAGCAAGAGAGGGGAGACATGCACCAGCTGCCTCATTCTCTGATTTCTGTCATTTTCTCCCGCATAAAATATTGCTTGGAGAGAAGCCCATTATTGCTACTATCTATGGCACTGTATCATCGCCAACCGTATCCTGGGCTGCATCAAAAGAAGTATGGCCAGTAGGTCAAGGGAGGTGATTCTGCCCCTCTACTTCGCTCTCGTGAGACCCCACCTGGAGTACTGCGTCCAGCTCTGGAGCCCTCAACATAAGAAGGACATGGACCTGCTGGAGTGTGTCCAGAGGAGAGCCATGAGGATGATCCGAGTGCTGGAGCACCTCTGCTATGAGGAGAGGCTGAGAGAGCTGGGGCTGTTCAGCCTGGAGAAGAGAAGGCGAAAGAGGGGAGATCTTATTGCCGCCTTCCAGTCCCTAAAGGGGCTACAGGAGAGCTGGGGAGGGACTTTTTACTGGGGCATGGAGTGACAGGACGAGGGGGAATGGATATAAACTGGAAGAGGGCAGGTTTAGATTAAACATTAGGAAGAAGTTTTTCAGTTTGAGGGTGGTAAGTTCCTGTAAGGAACAGGTTGCCCAGAGAGGTTGTTGAGGCCCCATCCCTGGAGGTGTTCAAGGCCAGGCTGGACGTGGCCTTGGGCAACCTGGTCTGGTGGGAGGTGTCCCTGCCCATGGCAGAGGGGTTGGAACTCAAAGATCTTGAAGGTCCTTTCTAACCTAAACCACTCTATGATTCTATGTTGGGTTAGTTTGTTTCACTTTGGTTTCTGTCCTGGTGTCATATACTCGACTCTTTTAAGGCTGAAACAGGTCTCTTGTTCAGGAGCTGCTGAAACAATAGCACCTCTTTAAGTTTCTCGCAAGTGAAGTGGAAATTAAGCCACTGTTAAAAACTAGAGGCTTATAATAATGTTGCCTTATAATAATGTTCAGGCTACTGGACTTTGAGGACTTCAGGAATTTGACAGGGTGATTTTGGCTAAGAACCAAAACCTAATGTATCTAAACATGCACTAATGGGACAAAACAGAAGTTCATTTTTCACTGCACAGGAAGCCACAAACAAAATTGTTCTCGAATCTCTCCTTTGACATGCTTTTCTCTATTGCTACAAAGAGAAGGAAGCCCAAATCATATCATCTTGATCAGAGGCACAGATGAAGGGAATTAACTCTTATGTTATTCTCTTCTTTTTGGAAACCTATTGAACCCTTTCAGGTGCGCGGATTTAATCTCTTCAGTTGACTCTTTCAGCGAATGGAAATTCTCCCCAAATGTGAGCCCCTGGATAGACAGGAAAAGGAAGAGTTCTCATTTTAAAGAGAGCTGAGACCACTGACAAGCTGAGTGTGTCATCAAAGGCAGGAGGCATTTATGAGTAAGGTGATTAGGTAAGTCTGGAAGTCCAGAGGAAGTCCAGAACTTCCTCATTCTAACTAACTGCTGGATTGCTGTGTACTTGATGCAACACATACACCATGGAAACAGTAAAGGTTGTAACCAATTTTGGTATTCTGAGTAAGTGTCAGAATATATAAAGCTGAGTTTAATACTCTAAGGGAAAACTCAGAACCTGTCTCAGTTTCAGGGTAAAGGGAAATTTTAAATGCACAGCTGGGGGATCAGCAATGCATTTTCCTGGCTCAAGAGATCTAGTTTTTCAGTTCATGCCCTATAAAGACAGAATGCAGTTTGCACACAGCAGGGAAGAGCTCTTTTAATTGTACCTTGTCCCACAAAACAAAAAAGGACTTGACCACCAAATACAGTTTTCTTTTTACTTTCTCAGTCTTATTGAAGTTCAAAAGGTTCTGCTTAAAGCAATAGCCCAAGTATTTTTAATAACTCAATAGAAATGTCTCCTGTTAGATACCTTTCAACCTTTCAAACCCAAAAGAAGAGCTCTGAATCCTGTCTCATAGGAGACCCGTCGTTATGACCATCTGGGCAGTGTTTTCTGAATGGCTTGACAGACACAGAGCATACAGCATACCAAACACACACAGATCAGTAATGCTAAAATGACAACATGGATTAGACAATACAACACAAAAAGTTGAACAAATTATATTAAGACTTTTATCTTAATGCAGGATACACGTGCTTAGTTAAAAATACAGAAACAGGAAGAAAAATATAACACTATTAGCACACTAGAATCCCTCGAACTTCACTGGAAAAACCCTCTCAAATATTCTGTACATTTTTTCTTTTTACAAAACATTTGAAAATGCCAATCCTATAAACTGATATAAAAATATCATCTCTGGAACATTTTCCTAAAACCATGAGAAGTTCCGTTTCATGCAAAAACATACTATACAACTTGTGTCATTTCAGCATTGCCCCCCTGCCCAGATGAGGTAATTGATCTTAGGTGCAAAATGAGCTGTAAATGCCGTAATGCTATAGCAATCTTACTTGAGCTCCTATAGCTGATCATCAACTAACTTTTAAAAGCCTTTTAAATTTGGCCTAACCTATGCTCAGACTACTGCGGCCGTTCCTACCCTTTGCAAAAAGGGCAAAAATAAGGGCCTTTCAAAAGTCCTCTGACTTCTTCAATGACTTATTTGTTTGCTCTATGGCGTTGCACTAGTGCAGTGACTTTCTTCTCGTGATCTTAGCTCATCTAGAAACATCTGTGAAAGGTTAACTATGAAAAGCAAACCAATTATTCTAAGACAATCAGGTCCTTTGTCTTTAATTCAGCACTGAAACCAGCCTAGGCTTCACAATACAAAGGTGTAACCCATTCGACTGATCGGGGTCCAGGTACCAACAAACCTTTCTTCTGGTACACTCAACTGCAACAGTGCATCAGAGCCCAATTCTCAGGGTGCATATGCTGACAATTCGAAGGACCTTAAATAAACAGTATTATCCTCATGGCAAACTCTGTGATAAAAGAATTATCAATTCTTTTACAAACTAAAAGCTGATACTCTGAAATCCAGATCGACTATCCTTTTGACAAGACTGTATTTTTAAAATAGTCTTCACCTAACATTTACTTATGTCGTGAATTCTGATAGTCTTCAAATCAAGGAGTAGGAACTGCTGAAGATAAGGGAGTCTGAAGAAACTTCATGTATAAATATGAGTTTATTCTTTTTCCCCTAATGAAAACAGGTATGTTAAATCAGTTCCTTGATGGTATTAATGCATAGTACTTCTGAATCTTGACAGTAGGGCAGAGCAAGTACATCAAAAATATACTGTTGTCTTTCCTTATACCACATGCTCTCAATTAATACATTTATGGGCATTAAAAGCAGAGATTTTTACGTGTCTTTCTGATGTTTATCCTTTTTTCCATCTAATTTCCTGTTTTTCAAGTCATTAGAACTATAGCATATATGTAAAGCACTGTCAGTTTCCAAAGCAGTTTGCAATTTTTCTCCTTTGAATTTTCACAATACCAGTGGTAAGAAAACAGTTCCCCAGTTCCCTCCCCAAACTGCAGCAGGGAGGAAAAGTGGATTGCTCAGTATAGCAACGGAAGCCGGGCACGGTGAGACTGAGCATGTGGAAATTCACATCTTAAGGACACTGGAATTTTTTCAGTTTATATTAAATGAAGTCTCCTTTAGTGATGTAGTGTAGTGATGCTGTGACAGTACCATCAAAACTGCTATTGCACTACGTTATTTAACAGGAAACAGGAATAATTTTTGGATAGGAAGGAAGAGAAGGATCAGAACTCAATGGCACAACAAGGGTTTCTTGGTGCTAATCAAAGCCAGGACTTTCATTCTAAGAAGTGGGAAAAATACCTTTTGCTGTTTGAAGGCTTTTCCTCCCTGTTAGGATAGTTACTGCAGGCTTCTCCAAATGGCAAACTTGAACTTCATAGTTGATCACTCTAGTGCTACACAAATACTAGGTTTAGCTGCAAATTGTACTGGGTAATTTGATTAATCAATGATACCTTATCATGTGCTATGTGCTTTTGTGAACAGGCTGGTTTTATGAGCTGTTTGTTGAGTTAGGGATTCTTTTTTGCCCTTTTACTAATGAACAATAACCAGGTGTTTAGAAGCTGCGTCAGACATTAATAATGCCAAGTGTTACGACAGATAAAATACTATACATGCTGTTATGGAAGTAGGAATGTTTCAAATTATTTTTACATTGAAATTCTGATTATTAGGCCTTGGTGTTTTATAACTTGAAATCACCTTAGAACCATGAAATAACTAGTGCTCAAAATATTCCCAGATGAGGACCATTTGCTGATAAGAAAATATGAGAGGAAAAAGGACTTGCCAGAGTCTGGGTGGATTTTTCTTTTCAATTTTTTTATTCTAAATGGAAATGAGATGTATATTTGTCTGAATCTGTGGTTTCTCATCTAAAAATTCCAGTATTTCAGTCTGCCAATTAATACTGGAATATGAAAATGTCTAATGCTAACAGATAGCCAAGGCCTGGATTTGAAAAGTTTACACCTTTACAAATGCCCTGGACAAAACCAGACAACGGAGGGACTGTTCACACTGTCTCCTCTCAGCCAGACGCGGCTCCGGCAGCCAAAGGGGGCTGGGCTGGGAAGGGCCGCCTTGCCGCTCTCAGAGAGGCTCTCCTGCAGCTCCAGGCACACTGCTCCATCTTTTATAAGCCCCTTTGTAAGAGTTATTTCTTTTTTGCCAGAGCCTGATTGGAAAAAAAAAAAATAATTCCAGGGTACAGAACAATTTTCAGCCAGTGTTTATCCCTGACTGCTTGTACTCCCTTTTCTCTTTGTGGCTGTATTTACCTTGAACTGTCTTTACCTTTTTCATTATTATCTTCTTATAAAGACATCAGTTATACTTGTCTCTTAGGCTAAATAAATCAAGCTTTCCTGGTCTTACCTTGCAGAATTGCATCCACTTTATTGATATCATTTTGGTATCTTTCCTCAACATCTAGCTACTGCCATTTCACCTAATTATTTGGCCTCTGAACAGTGGCTCGAATACTTCTCCTTCTCAACTAGAAATTTGTCTCCTAGTACAGGCTGAGCTTTCATGATTCTGTCTAATTGCATCTGAGTCATCTCATGACAAACTCTATAACCAAGGTCCTTTTGTTATCAATTAACAAGAAATATAGCAAAATACTTTAATCTTCAAGTGTATGAGCTAATATTTCTACTGTAAAATTTCATCCCATTCATCCCAATCAGTGTTCAAAGTCTTCCCGAGGTTTTTTTGTGCGTACCCTGACCCTCCTCTAGTTACTGCCTCCCAACTTAACATCAACCCCAGCCTCGTAGTACCTGTGCTTCAGTGATTAACAAAAATGCTAAGCCAATTCAGTTACAAGACTGATGCGTAAGAACTCCCACCTGCAGCTGCCACCCAGCTCCCACTTTCTGTTCAGTCTTGCCGCCTTTCCTTTAGCCAGCTGCTGACACACCTCCCCATCATGCTGCTAGTTTCCATTTTCTCCATCTCCACTGTTTTTTCCACATTTTCCACACTTCCACTGCATCAGATGCTCCAGATCTATGAAATCTGCACTTGTTCAGTTGTGGAAAGCCTGATTCTTCCTTTGCTTTTAGCCATGGAAATTCTGCAGAGCTAATCTACTCTCTTTACTTGCAGGTTGGCTTGTGTATCGCCCTCTTATTTTCCATTTGAACCTGTTTTTTTCCAACACTAGATTCAAACCTTGCAATTTTACGACATCAAAACAGTTTTTCTTTTCTACTTTAATAGGAAGCCTGCAGTGAAACCACATCTGTAGCCGACACTGCCCAAACAGGAAGACTTTGGCTCTACACTGCCAGTTTGAGCTGATATCAAAACCAACTTTTCCCTTACAGCTTAAACTTCTGACTCCTCATTGCTACAGACAAGCATCAGAACATAAACTGTTCAGCAGAACTTAGAGCTAAGGAACTAATGGGTATAACAGAAAAATCAGATCATACCTTCTTTCCTTATAATATAAACCAGCTTTTAATAATAAAAACTTCTATCACGTTTTCAATGAGAATAACATATACATTTCAATGTAAAACAGTGCACAGTGTAAATGCCCTCAGATACTCTTCTACGCATCTTTAACGTTTACAGTGACTGCGTAAGTGTGGGCCAGGGTCCTCGCCAGCCCGTATAAATTGCTGCCGTTGCGCTGAACAGAGCTGACGTAGCCAAAGCCAGGATCTTGGCCTATGTGGGGTTTTTTATTTTTGGGGGTTCCTACAGTTCTTGTAATACTAAGTACATTTTAAGTTGAGGATTCAGTAAAGAAACATCCATTTCTTCTTCAAACAGCAAATGGCAAGAATAACTCTTCCAAAATTAACCAAAAATAAAATAATCAGAAAGTGCATGAAATAATGATCTGCTCATCTGGCTGCAGTACAGATGGGTACGCAGAAACAAACCCTGTAGGCCCCAGCTGGCCGCTGATGGGTTGTCCAGTTCCCTGCAACAGGTTGCTGTAGGTCAGAGGAAACAGTGGAAAGTAACAGATTAAACAAAACACGTTCCTTCCCCAAAATTATTTCAGTCTGTGACTGAAGAAAAAAAAAATAAAATGAAGAAGCAAGGCTCAGAACTATCTGCATCCCCAAAGTTGTCATAAGCCGTTTTGTGTTGATGTGGAGATTGAAAAATTTAAGAGACTTTCACATCCAAATGGAAAAAGTCTAATTTTAATTTTTGAGTTGGTTTGAATGTTAATAAAATAAAATGAAGCCAGCTAAAAACCAAATAACCTCACAAATAACCCCCCCAAACCTTTATTTTCTAGAATATACACCACTGCAAAGCGCTTCTGGATCTCCTAAGCAGGAACTGTTACAAAGGAGGCTGTGGAGAAGCAGAGGAACGGTAAGTTTCCTACATACCCTCCTACTGACACCTGCTACAATGGCAATTCCCTAGGGATGGGTGGTCATGTTAAGGCACTCACTCCAAAAGAACATTATTTCTGTCCTGAGACTGCTGACATGTTTCAATTAGTTTCAGCCAGTAATTGGGAAAAAAATTACTGTGCTTAGGATAATACTGACAGAATGGACAACAATTTTTCAAACAAGAAAAAATAAAGTGTGTTATATACATGATTCCTTTTTTCTTTTAACTTAAAAGCATCCCTAATACATCTTAATAACTGTATTAAAGACTACTTAAATATTGAACGATTTTAAATAATGTAGATTTTTTTCAGTAAACTGGGAGTAGCTGTGTAATTGCCAGCATATTGGTCCCATTTTAAACAATATAATTTTTATTTAAATCTTGTATATATAATAACATGATTGAAAACACATATTCCACCCCACATAAATAAGTATAGTTCTTCTGACCTGTTTTAAAAACTGCTTCTGTTCAAATGATCAGATTATAAGACTGTATTTTTCCTTTGTAAAGTTTCCTTTAAAATCCTTCACTCCCAATCTCTCCTCTTAAATAGGATTGTATTGCCAGAGCACAGAACAGGGCATTAGTAGAAAGAGTTAATCAAAAACCTGATAGCTACAGTAAGTAAAATGAAGTAATGTTAAGAAGTATTATGGAATGTACAGTCTGCAGCATAGAGAGATTTGTTCTCACTGGGCTGAAGTGGAAAATTACTCCAGAAGAAATCCTTTATGTTCATATTTGAATAAATCATAGATTGTGCTATCCATTGTTCAAAAGTGCGGGTCAGTTCATGAAAAAGTGGTGTTTATGAAGCTACTGCTCAAGGATGCTGACCGAGATTATGCTGGCAATTAAATGGATGCCAGACGCAGTACAGGGAGAGAGATACGTGTCGTTCTGGATCTTCTTAAGCAATCTGTATCTTCAAGTCCACAACTTTTAAGTGGCAGCACAAACAAGTCATCAGTAAAACTGCGCTTTCTTGAAATAGAACTGCCACTTTTCCAGGCATCTAGCAAAAGGCAGTAACATCCATCTTAACTCCGTGGTGTTTGTTTCAAGAATTTCAAGAAGTCAAAGCAATACAGGAACCCTGCACGTGCTGGGAGCTTCGTGGTGCCTGGGTCCAGCAGGTTCATCTCCTACTAAAACAGAGCAATATCTCTTCCTCTCTTGATTGGGCGCCATCAGTGTCAGTTAGCGTGGGTCCTCAGACAGGGCTGCTCATAGGCGAATGCTTTAACGATGCTGCAATGTCGGTGCCTCTCTCACTTTTATAAATCCCCATCTGTAGGTGGCTGGCACAACCTATAGAGTCTTTAAGGCAGATGAAGAGTCCGGTATTAAATACCATAAGGATGATAACAAAGTTACTGGCATAGTATATGAGAGTCAACTTCTCCTTTATCATTCTGCAAGATTTAGAGGTAATCTGATATCAAGAATACTACTATTTTTAATTTTAATAATTGCAAATTTAGAAGTGCCACTAGTGGTTTATTAACTAAAGTATTTACAATCATTGTTTAAATACTATTTGAGACTTTCCATCACTCCCTTTTAATTTTGGCCAATTCGGGTCTTCAACAGTCCCTCCTCTCTTTCTCTATTTCTTTTGTTTTAAACCCAATTCAGCATTTTTCCTGAACAAAAGAGTTCACCCTTCACAGAGACTGGGAGAGCACACAGATAAAAGAACATACTCACTTGTTGACATGGTTGAACAAACTTTAAAATTAGTAATCATGTTTTCAGAGAAATTTTTTGAATCACTCGATTAGCAAATTGAGGCCAGTGGTTAAACCTAAGTGCATCTTGACTGTTATTCATATATGACTGTTTGTGGTAGCTTTTTCTTGGCTTTTTCTACTTTACAGTTGAATAAACTCAAGTCTTCTCTTTCAAAACTGCTACTACAGAGTTTGACAAACCTTACTGCTAGAAAATATAATCCTGAGAACTAACATTAATTCACCAGATCTCCTTTTAACTTTGCTCAGTAGGAACACATGTATCTGAGCTTTATTGCCCTGAAATAATCCAAGTAAATAGTCCTGGAATTTGTCATTGTGATTTAGAGTGAAGAAGAGAAATGCCTCATCTTATGATTTGTTTGTAAAGCTGTTTCTTTTTGAACACAGCATGCTGTTATGGTCATAAAAATGGAACCAAAGAAACATACAGCCAGTAATAAGGCAAAATAACCATGCTGCTAAAATGCTGACGCATGACACTGGGGACATGGTACAGGACCCAACACAGACTATTATTTTATTCCTTTTTGAAAGAGCAATAACAATCCAACAGAAGGATAAGGTTCTATAAGCAAAATGTTGTTCTTTTTAAGGTCTTTGAGAAAATAAACCAAGGCGAGACTGTTACAGTAAGCATCATCACAGTCTCTAAAATTTAAAATAAATTCTTACAAACTTTTTGAGGAGCGGATAGGAAAACAAATACATGGGGCTTGTTTAGGCTAACTCAGAAGTCTTACTGGGTGACTAAGATATCGGTGTTTTAAGGAACTCTTCTTGACACTGAACAAATACGTTCTATGGAGGACTCCAGCATTAGCAAACCCACTCGCTCTGTCTGAAGGGGTGGCACAGATTTTACTGGATCTTTTCTGGTGCTGATTCCTGCATGCCAGAACTGTTGTGCCTTCATGTAAACAATGCCATTAACAAGAGTAGAATCAGAAGTTTCTCTGATATTTGTACAGACTGATTCTGTAGATATTGATCACGATATCATGATGATTTGTTACTTCCATCATGGGAAAATTCTGTGTTACAGTTTATTAAAGGATATTCTCTTCTCTCTGATATATGAAATTGGAGGAGATTGACCAGAGAGAGATAATTTTCTCAAAAAGAAAGGTAATCTTATCCCGTAGAGAGACATGATGAACATCTCTAGCTCCTGTTAGGTGTAGTAGGAGTCACAAATGTACAGTGCTTTTCAAAGTTGTCTTCTAGAGAAAAACACATATAACCCTGAGGAACTGATCTTCCTTAGAGCTGCATTACTGCACGGTTGCTCTGACTTGAAGCACTTGCTCTGAAACCTGCTCTGCCATACCTAAACAGTCAAGCTCTTCTAAGCACACAACACTATTAGCCTATGAATTATCTCTGCATATCTGCAGTCAGATTTGCCATTCAGGAATTTTTCTTTCTAAGCATTCCAGAGATGGTTGTCAATCACTGGCTTTGCTAACTCACAGCAACAGTCCAAAAAGAGCCTTCTCTCTGATCAGTTATGCTTCATTCAGAAAATGCAGAAACCTTTGAAGTTAATGATCTGCAAATTGTGAGCAGCAAAGCTGATTAATCTACAGCGCAATTAGGTTAGTACAGTGAGAAAGAAGAACAGGGATTTTTTTCTTTTTTCCACTATTGCTCCTAAGGAGATCTTTGGTTAGAACAGGAACTCCACAATTGTTACAGAAATATAAAACCAGCACTCAGATAAAATGCATAATATATAATAACCTACCGAGGTGCACACTGTGGCATTTGGTCCATCACTTTCAGGTTCTTGGCAGAGATTTCAACCCTTGGTCCCTAAGGAAACAGAGAATTTATGGTACTGACAGTATCGATAAAGCATCTGATCCTCAGGGAAAAATATCATAAAGGGAGCATGGTTTCTATTTGAGAATCCATTAACTACTTTTAGAAGATTTGGAATCCATTGGGTAGATACATTAGTCATCTGTGTTTACTTAAAAGATGGAATTAGTCCCAAAGCACTTTATAAGCACCGCTGTCTAGCACTAGGGAATTTCTACTATTTAACACTGTGATTGAAACCTGGGGCTTTTATATACAGAAATTGTCCTAAATATACCGGATAGTCTCTACTTTCTAACCATCAAGGCACATACTTTAAATAATGCACACTGAGGCATGTATTTTAATTGCTGTAATGGCTGTACATGCAAAAGTTAATTTGTTCCTGTAAAAAATATGCGTAGCTATTCAGACAGTAAAAGAAGTTTGGCTATATGGGTTTATAGTGCACAAAATACAGTGCCACGCTGAAATAAATTGGTGTTTGTACCAACGTCACTGGAATGAAAATGGTGGCGTGTAGCAGACACATCCAAACACTTACCTGCTTTCGCATGATGTCTGTAGCTTGCATGATACACTTGGGCAAAAGTCCATGACTTCGAGCCAGTATGGCTGCTTGCTCCAGGGACACACTCAATGTACTTCTGAACATGGGAACAAGAGATGTTAAAGCACAGATCATATTGTAAAATGTATGAATAGCTAGGTACAGGACATTTACCTGTTACGTGTGACTTCTGTTAGCTAGTGCTCTTATATTTACTTTTTTAGGCTTTTTACTTAGAAAACTACAAAATTACTTCAGTCCTGCATTTCCAGTCTCATTATACCTAGATATTGAGTCTCCAGCGTCATTACTACAAGGCTACGCTTCGCTGCTCTTCTGCATTATCGAATGGTTTTGAGACACTGGAACAACAGTGGTGTCTTCAGAATCAATGCTTGCACACACCAAGATTCTAAAGCTATTTTTGAGCAACTTCCTACATTTTCAGTGTGTGATTGAAGATGATGTTGACTGAAAGTTATATGCAATGAGATCAATCAGTCACTTGCATTGGTCGATGCACTGAAACATAAAAAATTTGCGTGTCAATACTAATTATTAACAAAAGTATTAGAAGTCACAACCTATCCTAAAACAAAGATGGCAGTAGATTTAGGTCCTTGTTATATTCCCTTACGATCTACCTTTCTATTGCTTTGAACAGAATCAAATATATTGCTCCAATCTCTGGAAAGGACAAAAGGTCTCATCACACCAGTAACACGTAGGTTTCTTAAATCTCACCTCTGCATCCCAGTGCCACACATAGTAATCTGACAGGCTCCAAGTCGATAACAGAGCTCAGAGGATATAGGTAGCAGGCCAGCTCCTGATGTGCTCCCGCTAGAATATCCTGACTGCGTCGGTTTTGTATTAATGAAAGACTTCATCAGTCTGCAAAGCTCATCCATTGCATTAATGGGGCGAATGAGCTAAACAATGCAATAAACAAATGGATCAGTGGCATACTTACACCTTCAGTTATAAAGACATCTACAATTCTTCATCCTATGTTTAAGCACAATAATCCACACAAAAGTAACTGCCACACAGTAACAACTATTTAGAATATATATGAACTTCGGAAGTGGAAAAATGCAAACAATTACTTAGGCTTGGGGCAATTTATTGCAATTATCACAAATCACAGAGATTGCTTACATTGTATATTACAACTGCAAAGACAGTCTCTGATTTTGTCTTCCCTGCAGCAGTATTTAATGCCTTACATGCACGTATTCACATATGCCACCTGCTCCAGTTAGACAGGCTGCCTTTACATGACACTGGGAAGTACTATTTGCCTCTTGTTTTCTTCTATGACTGTGAACAAAGCATAACTTTGAAAATGAACAAGCATTCAATTTGCTGCTTCTGTGGGAGAGGAAAATTAATTCATTCTGTCTAACATTAGGTACTGTATTTAGCAGGGGCAGTCAGGGTCATAGGGAGTCTTACTACTGCCTAAGTTAAGGAGTTTGTGTCTACCCCAGTTCTGCACATTTTCTTCTAAACAAAAGAACTGTGGCCAAGCTTCAGAGAAATTCAAATCGCTTCTTTAGGGTAGGGAACGTGTTTTGAATGATGTTTGGGTTTGTACAGGTCTGCCATATGGGTATCCCACGACTGGGATTTTAGAGATTTAGAAATAATATTTCTGTGAGAGAATTTATTGTAGAAATAAACACAAAACCAATACCTGGTCAATCTTCACTGCAGTAGTATTGGAATCAGTGGGCAAGTTTGATCTCTCTAGGTAAAATGTCCTGCAAAAAGGCCAGCAAGGACTACATTAGTTGGTGTGTCTCATTTCAAGCACAAATATGTATACTATGTTGTATAAAATGTCTGAGAAGGCTATGCTAAAAATCTTGTACTTCAAGATCTGTTTTCTTATTGAACCATTTCAATTGCAGTAATTTTTGGAGTCTGTACTAAAATATGCCAAATGCCCTTTTTATGTAATTTTAGCTCTGCACAAAATTCTGAAGTCAAATTAGATGGGAATTTCATCCTGTACAGTACACTACTTCAGAACGAGCTTAACTATGGGAAGAAAATTAACAATTTTCCCACACAACGAGGTTCTCCAAAAATCATATTTGTACAAGAAACCACCAGGAATGGAACCTCTTTTTCATTAAATTTTAGCAGCCCTAGGAAGGAGCTCTTTTCAATGTCTTTTAAGGCAAAGGAGAAGCATGAAATACCTGAGTTTACGGTAGTATTGCTGCACTTTTTCAAGTGAAATACCATTAATTTGCTGTGGAAGTTCCTCTAGAGATGAGCCAGCTGGTTGTGATTGCCCCTCCATACTCTCCAGAGCTGAAGAAGAAAACATTTTACTAAACTTATGTTATTAGTTTTCTTTTTATTCATTTATTTATTTATCTCTATCATCTCACTGCTCAGCAAACGCCTGTTGGATCATGCCAAGGTTGATTCTGTTACTGCATAAATTTCGTGCATTTCCCAGTATGGGAAATATAGTGGTAGTATCATAAAGGTGAGCTGCACAGAAAGCAGTTCTATCTAACGGCAATTACTCCCCATTAATAGCCCCTTAAAGGAAATTTTCTGTGTTGTGTTTTGGTGTGAATATTTGCTTATCAAGTCAACTTCCAGCCCAGATGACTCTGCCATAGTCTATGCTTTTAAAAACACTTCTCTGTAGCCTGGGAACAGCTCCTTATACGGTACTAGATCAGACTGTCCATGTAGTCCAATATAATGTCTCTATGGCCTTTCCAAGAAGGCATAAAAAAGCCCCAAACAGGCATATCTTGTTCTCATGACTGTGTCTTACTCTAAAATCTAGCACTCCTCAGGTCTTCCGAGAATAGAAACATCTGCTTCTTAAATATGCCTGTAGTTGTCAGCTGCATTATGTTAAGAGCTTCATGGTCATTCTTTATTTTGAATCTTTCAAAATCATCAGTTAGCTTATGTTTCTCAAGAAAGCTTTTTATAGACACCTTTTGTAAAGAGCACCGTGTGCAGTTTCAAGCTTCCCCCATTCTGAAACCGAGAAGGCAGTTTGGAGAAGTAGTAGCTGTCAAGATAAAAGATAACCTTCAAGGCCTGACGACTTCCTTCGATGTGGTAGAAGACATGAATATCTGGAGAAATAAAGATAAAACACTTGCTGCTTTACCACAGCAGGAGAAATGCGAAACCGTTGCTATCTGAGTTTGTTAGATTATCTAATGACATTTCACATCTCCAGCATTAGATGAATAAGGGAGAGCCTTTACTGAGAGAATGTAGGCTCTGAAATATTATACTTTAAAAGATACGCAGCATGACCTAGCATGACGTTTGATGCTAATACAATAAAGACGGTTAATAATTAAAATCCTATCTTGTTTCATGGCATCTCACAGTCAGTAAACATGGAGAGAGACCTGGCAGGGTGGGACACAGGACACAGAAGAGCTGGGGAGGGACAGTCCTTCTACCTTTGGTAACGTGGTGAATTACAAACATCTGTCGGGAACTGCTCATCATCTGTCATATCTCCATACCTGTGGAATCACACAGGTAAGGTATGTGGGCATAGACTGCTAAATCACAGAATGTGCCACCAGCATCCCATGATGTCAGCCCTGCTTTTTATCCTGTGTGTTTGCAGCGGAAGCTGAGGGAACACAACAGTGCTTCAGAGAAGCTGCTCAGTACTCTCCAGGTCTGATGTGGTCTGTTAGATTTATAATCACAGAGGATATTAACCCCTAAAGCAAACAAGAGAAAAAGAGCTTTAAAGAAACAGAGAACACTCACTTGCTACAAGACTTTCATCCAGCTGCTTGAAATAGAAGGCAACTTTGTCCAGTTCAGCCAGAGTGGCCTGGATGTCTTCCAGCATGGTACGCTCCTCCTTCTGTAGAGCAAAGAAGCAGATATAAATAGGTTATAATCTGCCAGAAAGAGACCAGTGGCAGAAAGGTATAGTTGTTATGGGCATGCTTTGGTTCAGGAGACCTAGAGCAGAATGTGGAGCTTTCCACTAACTCCATCCCAGCCAGGTAATTACTAATGGCTCTTTAACTCTGTGATACAAGCTTAGCCACCCTTTGCTTAGATGTCATTTGATGACATTCACAGAGAGTAGGGAGGTTTAAGGACTGAATAAGTTTGAAGAGAGCTCTTTCTCCAAACTTTACTCTGTACCTACAAATGTGAAGAACAGCCTATCAGTTACTGTGAAATAAATGTCCATACATTCCATGCAATGTGAAGAAATAGTAGCGACATACGCATATAGTTTGGATTGTAGTTTAAAAAAACCCAAACACTCAATCTACAATTTTTACAAAGTCCAAAAGGTCACTTCTCTATAGTGCCAGAGCTACTTGTCTTTTTTATGCTCCTTTTTTCTTACCATTTTTAGAGTTAAGCTAGCTTATCTACTCTAGCTGTGGCTTATCTGCTCATTCGGTGCAAAGGAACTATGCAAGACCAGCTCCTCTCCTCCTTAGACATGGTGTCTCCAATACCAGCACCACGGAAATGAGAGACTGCAGACCATCTATTCTATAAACGTGTCCAGTGTATGAACAAAAGCCTACATTTTCATGTTGTCCAAACTCAAAATACTCGGAACTTTTTCACCTATTTGTTGAAATGTGTGTCTTCACCAGAAGATGGCAGGCCACACATGCATCACCAAAAACTGAGCAGTAAAACCTCCCTAAATGCAGCAGCGTTGGTCAAATACAAAGGCGGACAGATTCCTATAGCGTTCCAGTGTGACAGTGGGCCCAGTATTTGTGAGGAGATGAAAATGATGAGATATGGCATATCGGCACGTGGTTGTCAGCAGCAGGCATCCCCAGAGGCTGCTGTAGTGTGTCTAAACATGCTGCTAGAATGAAGGGCTCTGGCTGTGCTGTGAGTGGCGGAGAAGCACACAGGCAAGTGTAGGCAGACCCAAGGGTGCCACAACTCTTCATCTTACCACAGCAGGGGAGAGAAGAGACTGGTAGTTTAGTAAAACACCAGTGGCTGCTATCTGTTCCAGCCATTTTCTGCTGGCATCTCTGCTGCTCTCTTCGTATTCCCCGTTGTTGTTGTATCGATAGTTGAGAGCAGCCAGTAACTGCTCTGAAAAGGTGCAAATAGCAGCCACAAGAGACTGACAGAAGATGGAATCACGTCTCAGCTGTAGCTCAGTATCTGCCAGAGAAGGGGGGAGAAGCACAAAGAAGTCATGAGTATATTTGTCCTTAATCTCACTGCCAAAGAGGCAGTTTGTGTGTGTGTGTGCATGACATTTGGCTTCTGCTGTAGCTTTGCGCAGACTTAACAGATAACCTCTTCTTGCTGCGTGACCTGGGTGTACAGATAAGACAGCATAGCTGGAGTACATGCATGTTTGAAAATTTTCTAGTCCACTTGAGAGTTTATTACTACGTCTGCCATCTGCACGCTCATTCTTCTGACTGGGAAGAGCTGTAACTCCTTAGTGCCATATCTGGACTGACTCCCTTCTTTTTATGTTTACAGAAGCAAGAGAATTCTTGAAAGAAGGTCTCTGCCATTACTTCTCTCCTGGGCTATTAGAGATTCATCTTCCCCCATCCATCTGTATTTTGCGGGCTTCCCATATGCTTAATGCATTAACTGGGCCTGCCCATACGGTACCAATTGGTTTATGTTTCCTGGGAGAATTTCCCCTGTGTTAACTTTGCTTCCAGTCCGCCTGCCAGGCAGCCACATGCTGGTCAAATCAACCTCGTCACACTTAAGGGGATTGCGGGCCAAAGAGGCACATGAATAAGTGAAGAGCTACTTTGCAGGCACCCTGGGCTCCGCCAGCAGGCACGGCAGTAGAGCAGTCCCTCGTTGTCAAGGCAGTGTTCCCAGAGGAAGAAACTGAAGACATCCCCCAGGGGCTTTGAAGATCTGGATTATTTTTATAAAGCACTGAACCCAATAGACTGACTAATACACTCCAGGCCCTGGGCCATATTCTCAACTTCAGGGCAACCGATCCTTCTAGCAGTACACCTCCGTACTGGTGGAAGTAAAGCAAAGAGAGCTTAGGACTGCCCTCAAGGTAAGGGAATCCCTGGTGCCATAAGCTGCCATAGCCTGTTCAGTGCCATCTGCTCCTCCATTCTTTCCAGAGGATGTTCATGGAAATGCTGCAGGAGATGAAGCGCAGGTAGAGACTTATGGAGTCATTAATTCTGCCAGCATTAAAACCAGCCTTTATGGACACTAGACTGACACCACAGGCTGGTTTGGACAGACTCATGGACCAGCCCTGGCAGAAGCAGAGAGGTGCTTTAAACCCATGCAAATCTCTCATCTTCGTTCTATGAAGACTTAAGAGTTGAGCCTGGCACAGTGAAATAACGACAGCCTATTCCAGTTAGTTATTACCTCATTTTCAAACAAAAGTACACCAAGTAGGTGTTTCAATTACAAAAAGGCTGTGCATTCACTCGTGGGACAGGCCTGTCCATTGATCTGCAAGCATAATGTTTTGTGCATGGTAACAAATTAATGATGTCCATTTAGGTGCTGCCTGCACATTTAGGTTCTTAGTCTGCACATGGCTATATTTTCAGTATACACAATCCTAACTCCTAACACGCCTGCTCTGTTTGGAAAGATGACAGAGTCCGTGGTCTCAAAGAAAGTTGTGCAATAGGTCTCATTTTTGCTGCATGTTTTCACCACAGCAGGAAACAGTAAAGGCCATTTGGGAAGGAGGATTGTACAAAGGCAAAAATGAAGACGGTAAAAAGAAAACCAGTGCTTGTGAAACATCAGTGACCAGCCAGGTAACACAAGCAGCCTACAGTGAATTGAAATAATGTAAACTGAAGAACAGATGTCAGATGCATGGAAAAGTTGCCCTAGATGCAGAGCATAAGAAAAGTTAGCACAAAATGCCACAGAAAAACCTAAATGCTAAGGCAAATCATAACATTCTGATGTATGCACATAAAACTGTTAGGGACTTCTGTATATATGATGTTGTTTTGCAACAATTCAAACCTCCTTACCTGTGCATTTTAACAAGGCCAAAAGCAGCTGATTCTTCCCATCTAAAACAGTGAAGAAAAGGAATGTTGTAGTCAACATGACAGCAAGGTAGATTTGATTGCATTTGGTTAACAGACTCCTCATTCCCTACAATCCCTGGCCCCTGCATGGCCATTTCCATTTATTCTAGTAGGCCTTACTTGTACAGGTATTTTTGTGACTGAAAAAGAAACAAGGTGTAAATCAAAGAATTTTACAGGTTAAATGCTCTGTTAACTACCATGAATTATTGGAAACAAATTGCACATGTAGATGAATCCCTAAGGAGTTGATTTCTGTCCAATGCTTTGCACTGGACTGTAAACATCAGATTCAGCTCCTGTTTCACTTCAACCAGACTGATGCCATGGTATCTGATTAGCATTCACTTCAGTTTGGAATATAGCAAGCATCTCTCTCTTCATTTTCTAAAAGGGTTAAAAAAAGCACAGGGAAGTAGATTGGTCTGAGATCATTCTGTCTGAATGGGCTGATGAAATAAAATCAGGGAGAGAAAGTTCTTTCGAATTGCTGCACGGCTGAGATTTTACCATAACAGCACTGGGACTCTTCAAACAATAACCTGTTTTACCTGTTCTTCCCTAGAGCTCAGTACAGCCTTATTACAAATTGAGATAAAATGATAAAATGAACTGCTAGACTGGATTAGATCAAGATCTTTTCTCCCTGAAGCCAATAACAAACTTTTCCTTATTTACAGACCTTCCACGTGTTTTTGTATGATTTCAACAAGGTTCTTGATGCGTAATGGAAGGTTCCATGGATCTTCTTGAATGCTGGCTTGAATGTTATTCCGGCACCTAACTGTGGTTTCTTCCTTCTGTTTAAATTCTAGAAAAAAATGGAGTTTGTTAGCCATTAAGGAAGTGCTCCATAGCTGAGAGTGGCTTATGAGTTATAATGTGTATACAGATGAAAGCAGAGATACATTATCAATAGCAACAACGGTGAATGAAAAAGGTTCTGAAATAGATCCAATATCAAAGGAAAAAAAGGCTATTCATACAGTGTCATGACCAGAGGTCTCCTAGAATTGTTTTCAGGATTGTGGACTAAAAGTTATGTACATGGGTGACGTGCACAGTGAAGGGAGCTCTGCACTTCTCACAAAGCACGGAATTCCCTTCTGCTCTCTCTGCCTTTAGTAACATGCAGGCAGCTATATCGGGAAGATCTACAGTCTCTGGCTGTGCAGAATCAGATCAACTTTTTGGCTGCAGCTGTCACATCCCATAATACTGATGAGAAGTTATGAAATATTCTGCTTTCTTTCACCTGATGGAAACTAATTATTTAATGACAGAGTAATTTCTTCCCCATGACTTAGCTATGTAGCTAAGCCAAATACCCCACTGTTGGTGATAAAATGCATAAGCAGACAGAAACACAGAAAAACTGTGCCAAATAACTGCTCATGAACAGAAACGGGACGGCATTCAAATTTACATCCATCACTGAAAGGTGTCTGTGGTAGCTGTTAAACAGACACTTTGGTCTGGATTCCAGCTGAGTGTAAGCAGGGCTTGTCTGTTCCTGAGTGTGATGAATGTGGGATCATCAGTTAACTTCGGTTAACTAAAAGACTCTCAGTGTAATTAATATAGTTGTAATAAATGAGGCTGTTTAAGCAAAAGAAAATAAAGGCGGTGAACACAGGGTGTCTGTTATTTCTTCACTTCATTCAAGCAGTGCATGGAAAGACTAATAGATGTTCTACATAAATGTGAATGTGTTTGTAAAGATGAGTTCCTGTAACAGAACTTCATAGGAGTTAGTTTTGGACTCAGAGGAAAAAAAAAAAAGCAGAAAAAGCTCTCTTCTAGAGTTTGCCACTGTAACTTAAAAATAGAGCTTGTCAAAGGTTGGAGCAGGGGGCCTGACTGCAGCACCTGAAGTATACTAGGAATAGCAGGGAACATTTCAGATTTTAAGTGGGAAAGGAAATGCAGCAAATGTTCAGAAACTAAAGTCCTGTGTATTTCAGTGAGAGAGGAAACCACATCCTGGGCCCCAAAACCATTAAGTCAAAGTCTCATCATGCTCCCTGAGGAAGAAGAAAACACAGTATCATTTGTTTGCTCTCTATGGGAATCAGTTTTCAAAATAAGTGTCATGTGAGGATGAGTTTTCTCTGGCAATTATCCATCTGAAGAAAAGCAGAATAAGTCATTAAGCAAACTCAGGCAGAACCTTTTCGTGCCTCATATCTACAGTGGTCAGCGCCTCATCAGCTTATCAGAGTGCTCATTTACTTTGTATCTGACCTATCTCTACCTTGTATTTCTTGAGATATATATCTGTGTTCACATCGAAGGAGAGATTTGGAGACTTGTGAAAGAGCTGTGAGGATTCAATGGCATATAACAGAAAAGTTCTGTGTGTTTCAGAAGGAATTAATGTGAAAATGACCTTTTAAGGATGCAAAATTTCCACAGTCAGACACAGTTCCTGCCATTAACGTATGACTGGGTAAACTGCATAGGTAAGTAACTCCGTGTGGCCATATAGCATATGTGCATTCATGTTAAGTTCTTAAATCCTAGCAAATCACATTATTAAATACAATCAATCTCCTTCTTTACCTTGCAAACTGTGGTCCATTGGAAAGTGCTTGGTTTCTTCAAAGGCCTTAGTTATTACTGGTCCTTTTAGAAGTGCATTGATTGCATCAACCTACAATTGGAATGTTTTCAATCAGTGTTAGTAAGCTGTGCAGAAGAAAATCTGAACAGAATAACTCTTGTAGGAAAATGCAAAAGCCATTACACTATTTGTATTTTGGAATGATTTCTCGCTGACAAATAGCATTAAGACTTTCTAACCATGAACTGGCCTAAAGAGCCTCACATTGAATATGGTATTTTGCACAACAATGATCTACATGCTGATGACATCCAAAACAATTCTCTGGTGCTATATGTCTATAAAGACATGTGTTGGCTAAACTTGCGAGGACTCTCCTGAGATCTGTAAATGTGATCCATTTAGATTATACAAGGTATTAGAATTCTGTTCATCTTTTCGTTTTTTTTGTGAAAGCTCTTTTTCCCCTCAGTCTAATGCCTGAAATAAGGCAGGTCAACCTTGCTTAAATCACACACGGCAACCTCAGTGTTGACAAAATTGATTTCTCAAACTGTCCTTTAAGATACTTGCTTACACTGTACCCCAAAATCTTGATAGTTTGCCTTCCCTCAAAATATGATTTCATTAAACAATTTGATACTTCCAGTTTCTTGTATTGACATGGATAAAGAGAAAGCAATTCTGTGTAATAGTAATGCTTTACATACCTGGTTAAAAAGATGTTCCAGACAGCCATGAAGTTTGTCTTGTTTGTCTAAAGGAATCCTCATATCATTGGGAAGTTCATCTCCTAATAAAAGAAAGATGAGAAGCTTTTAACTGTTTTACCAACATAATCTGTGATGAGGTCACAGATGACACAAACACATCTTCACACTGGAGTGGGTGAAAAATAATCGCTGCTTTATCTCTAATTCATAGATCAAAATACTTACGATTTTTCATATAATGCAAATGTCCAATAACTTATGAAGCTTATCCCTGCCTAATACCTCTTCCATATTCCAAATTTACTGTGGTTCATTAGAAAAAGAACAAATCTCTATCTTTATGTTCTTGAGATTAGTTTTGAAGAAACCACATTCGCAACTTAAACATGCAAGTGCTTATAATCAGCAAAGACCTATCAGCTCTAGTAAGGGGTCTGGTATGAGAAATATGCATGTAACCTATGCATGTACTCACCCGATCCCATCTCATCACTGCCTAAGTAAGAGCTATTGCTCCGTACACTGGTGTATGACAGCACTGAGTCCCGGTTACTGTTACATTCACTAGAAAGAAAAGCAAAGAAGGTGAGTGCAAAAAAGCTGTCCTTACATCCAGTCTCCGATATACTACCATTCTATTTTTATTAACACTGCAATCCCCAAAACTAATGCTCTTACGCATCTACAAAAGAAAAACTAATTACATGCAGAACAGCCATTAAGCAAGGCCTCTGGGGCTCGCACTGTAAGAGGATGTCTTTCTCCATTTGTAGTGACCAATCAATGCTTAATATATCGCCTGGCTCCTATAAATAATGAAGATGGACTTCCCACCATGGACCTCATCTGGGTCACATCATTAAACATGCTTTATAAGCATCGGGTAGCGGAGAAATAATTTAAATCTGTGAGACTGAATCTCCGCTAAACTCAACGTTTGTAACCAGTTCTCAGCATATTAACAGCATCCAACTCCAGCATACATTGAAGCTGCAGTAACACAGATATTGGAGATGGGAGAGGAAATTTAAGGAATCTATACCATTGGAGAATCAGGCACTGCAGATCCTAAAACTATCTAAGGAAGCAGAGGAGTCACTATCACACCAATGTTGGCTCATGCACACGTGGAAAATTCTAGTATGAATCTCCTCTGTTTAAAGTTCACTTTACAATAACCATAACTTAATAAAGACAATCAAAAAGGCTATGGATCTCAGTCTGTCCCCCTCCAATTAAGTGACACAGTGCTTTTAATGGTACAAGCCCAAAACAAAGCCTATAAAATTCTCCATATTATCTCTTCCTGGTTTTATTTTAGACTGAAATGAGAGAAAAATACAAGGGCAAATGCAAGAACCCTAACTGGGGAAGAGGAGGCTGAGGGGACACCTTAATCACCCTCTACAACTACCTGAAAGGAGGTTGTAGAGAGGTGGGGGCTGACCTCTTCTCCCTGGTGACAAGTGATAGGACGAGAGGAAATGGATTCAAGTTATGTCAGGGGAGGTTTAGATTGGATATTAGGAAACATTTTTTCACTAAAAGGGTTATTAGACATTGGAATCGGCTGCCCAGGGCGGGGGTGGATTTGCCCTCCCTGGAGGTGTTTAAAAAAAGGGCAGATGTGGTGCTTAGGGACATGTCCTGAGGTGGTTTTGTCAGGGTAGGTTGATGGTTGGACTTGATGATCTTAAAGGTCCCTTCCCACCTTAGCGATTCTATGATTCTATGATCCTTGCCTGTCCTTTGTTTATTTTTTCTGAAGATGATTAATACTTATGGCAACTACTCTGCAGTACAAACCCTTATGAAATTTGGCTTATGCCTCCAAGTGATCCAGGAGGAGGAAGCACGGCTAATGCAAACAAGATCTTTTCCTATCTGCAATTTGCTTATTTTTGTAGCTCCTCAGTAGTTTTTCAGATCAAAACCCATCAAAATACATTTTATTCCTCCTTGAGTAACTACTATCTGTAATATATGCTTAATTCTCTGCCTCTGTCTAATAAAGATAAGACAGAATAATCTTTCTCATCTTACATTTATGTGTAAAATTTTGGAACAAGTGACAGACCCACAGAGATTGTTTTGATGTCACTTTGTTACCCAAATAATTTAGCCTCAATTATAGAAACCATTTAAACTAAACAGTGTTCATAAATGGGATTCACATTAACAATGAAAAAAATACAGCACATTTCAATAAAAAAGCTTCAGAACACATGTGCAGATTTCAATCTAGCACAATAACTAGATGCCCCAGATCTCAACATGGTGAGTGCTGGTTCTGTTTCTTTACTGACTTCGTATTTGCTATCCTTGGAGACGTTCAGTATTCAACTGGACAAGACCCAACCAATCTTGTTGGCCCTGTTCTGAGCAAGAGATCAGACCGTGTGGGCTCCAGAGACCCCTCCCAATGTAAACTGGGCTGATTCTGTCACTTCTGCAGTCTTGCACGAATGTAACTTATTACTACTCGTACTCGTACAAAACCAACAGCAAGGAAAGCATCGGGCCTGTCATGCGGGAGTTTCAAAGATGCATCATTCGGTCAAGTGACTCTAATCCTCCCAACTCACCGTGATGTGTCTTTACTCCTTTGTATAGGCGAAGTCCTATGGCCTTCCTAGACATGTAAAAATGGCCCTAATAGGACATGGGATGTAAAATTGCAACACTCAGACATGACTTCAACTTGTTGTTCCATTTCTTTTGAAACTAAGTTTCCAAATGTTTCCTCCCAAGAAAGACAGATTTGGAGTGTGCCAGGTTTCCTTTGGTAGCAAATATTCCTGGAGAAGCAGCAGTCAATCATGTCCCAAACCCAAGATTTTTAGACACCTGCATAAACGTTTGCATTTGTGGTTTCAAAGGCCCATTAGAAATAAAAAACTCGATGTCCACGTCTGTTTCTCAGTGTCTTAGACTTTTGGGAAAATTGTTTGCAGAACTGAATGGAAACATCCCCTTACAATAGCGGCTATTATATGACCAAGCAGTCTGCAAACTCTGCTGAGCTGCTGTAGTTTCCTGCTATGGCAATATAGAAAGGGAAAGTCATGCTAGACCTATTTATTTCATTTTATTCGATTTTCTAGAAGCATTAGTATTTTGGCATTGTTATGAGGAAAGGTTTTTTGCTGTGTATGTCTCCGTGGTAATAATAATGAAATAACTATAACTAGTGGATACTTTACTAAGTGAATACAGAATAATTGACTGACTGGAAAATAACCTGCGTGTTGAATCCATACCTGGATTAGAACTTCAAAACATTATATTTGTAAGGTACAAGGGGCACTATCTTCAGACTAACCTGTAGGAGTCTCTGAAACTCATTGTGTCGTGTCCAGAGTCTTCCTGGTCCTCCTCAGACACTTTGAAACAGACCTTCTTGATTCCACCATGCTCAGCTTTGTCAGGATCGTTCTCTTCTGTTCCCAGGGAAGGTGGAGATGCCTCCTCAGTGGATGGTGGCTCACAGGCACCACCTTCTGTAGGTTCTGTTATGGTGGACAGAAGTCTGCAAAAGTAAAACATACAGCCCTCAGGGACCGGTGGGAGTTTCACAAATGAAGTACAATGACTAAGGCTGGAATTCAGCTGTGTGAAATCAGAAGCAGCCTCGCCAGCGTCTTACGTAGGCTACAGCTATATAAAATTGCAAGCTCTGAAATGGGTTTATTGAAATCCATGAATCTCAGTTCACAAAAAGTCGTGTTTCCATAGGTACCATACCTCCATAAGGTACAGCTAAATCACTGTAACCATGGTGGCCTGAAAGGGCTCTGTTTTTAATTCACCAACATCCTCACCTTCTCCATCCAAAGTGCTGGGTCTGTCCTCTGGGGCAGTGCCTCAGCTCGCTGGCTCTACCCAGCACCTACCACCCTTTCTTAAATATGTTTGAGCCAAGGCTCCACATGCTTTCCACTCAGTTCAAGTTTTGGTGCACGATGGCCTGTTCATTATTGTTGCTGGGGTTCCTGGGAACGGCTGTGAGCAGCTTAGGGCGGCTTATGGCCTTCTCCCACACAGATCACCCCTGCAGCCCCTGCTACCAACACCCCACCAGTCATGCACAATACACAGACGCACTACTCAAATCCTTCGTTACTACTACAAGGAGACACATGATAAGAAAAAGAAAAAGGCAAAATGAGGAAAGGAAAACATAAGTGCCATAGAGAAAGCTGCCTGAAATCACAAGTTTTGCTTAGTCTGCCTTATGACAGACAAAATCTCAAGGGTAGGGACTCTGTATGGAATTCCCAAACCACTGCTGACACAAAATAGCTTCTTATAGTGGAATATATATAGTAAGCAAAACAGTGGCTGTTACTTTTTTTTTTCCGGTAGACTTTTAGGAGCAAAGGACAATAAGATCTACATTGGTGGACCTGCACAGGAGTAGGTAATGCAAGCACATGTGTGAATAGCTGAGTATGAGAGTTGGAGCCGATAGGCACAACGTGTGTTCTCAGGTTAATGCCTCCATTTTATCAGATTTGCTCTCTGCAATGTGTATGAGATTCTTTACTCACTTATTTATCTGAATGACATATTGCTTCATTTCTTTCACTGCAACGTCAAGTTTGTTAAAAAGGTGCAAGTATGAGTCCTGTATCTCCCGATCTTCCTGTTTCAGCAGAAAACTGAGTCCCCTTTCTTCCTGAATTGTTCCTCCATTCTGCTGGCCAAAGCTGCCATCAACATCTCCATCTTCTGGGGGCAGACATCTCCAGGATGGTGCAGCCATAGTGGTGATGCAATGTTGAGTATATGAGACTGGATTTAAGGTACCTACTAAAAATTGAAGACTCTAGTTAGTATGGCTCTCATGTTTTTCCCCACGGCATCCCAATAATGATAGTTTAGGATAGGTGGAATTTTAACAGGAAAAAATAAAATGTCACAGAATTATTTTTATAATTACATTCTATGACAAAAACATTCTTTTAAAAGAAAAAAAAAAAAAAGAGAGAAGGTTTTTTTCCTAGGATGCCAACTAGATGTTTTGAATTTAGTGCAATCCAGAAAAGAGTTTAATTTATGGAAGTAAAGACAGCAAGTGTCCACACATACACAGACAACATGGATAGTATCTAAAAGCATTTGTTGAAATGTTAATGAATTCATCTTCTCAGGAGTTGGTCTGTGGTATTATTCCAGCTTTACAAACATTTACACACACACACATATACATATATAAAGAAATAGGATTATGTCCTTACAGAAGAGAAATAAAATTGCTTTTCATTTAAAAATGTGGACAGTTTTGGCATGGTACTTTGCTAACCACCTTAGCTCACATTAAAAATACTATGGAATTCTAATATCTTCAAGCAAGCAGAGCTTCTTTATCGACCTCATTTTGAATAGTCAATGCCATTATTCAGAAGATTGGTTAGTCTACACTCCCTGTGTCTCTTGCAAACATTCCTGCGCTCTGACTTTCCCAAGACAATGAACGAGAAGCATATTAGGTGAGATCATAACAAAGAAATGTTGGAACTCAAATAATCAGGTTGTAGGACAAACACTACGTAGCAACTATTTATCAGAAAATAGATCCCCTTGACAGAGTAGAGACTTCCAGCTTCAGCACATGAAATTTATTTAGGAATGACAAAAGAGAACAGCTCTACAATCTGACAGACTCACATTTCCCCTCCAAATGCTAGCGCTCTTTACAACACTACTACTAGCCCCCATTCGCTATTTTCTAATCAGTAAGTCAGCTCTACTAAGTGCAAACAATATTCCAGGACACTTAATTATAATGAGATGAGCACGCTGCTTAGCTAGCAAAAACATTTGACCCGGTGCCTCTCTATGCTTAAAGGCATTACTATTTTACAACACGAGGAGGCTGTTATTTTAGTATAAAATTTTATGGAGGAAAAAAGGCTACCGGCAAGACTGTGTTTCTTTGGAATTTATTTTGACCTTGATGAGCTGTGGAAAGACACAACTTTTTATGCAGATAAAATCAGTATGATTTGAAAGTTAATTATCACCTTGTTCTGGATCAAGACCAATAATAGAGGGCTTCCGTCCAATGCGAATGCTGAACGACCTCCCTGCTGAGGTAGTGTTTTTGGGGTATGATACCTCCATGAGGTTAATGTGGCAGTTGGTGGGGCAGAAATCCATGCTGTTGAGGGAATGTGGCTCCATGATGGCTTGTTTGAAGGCTGGGCTCACCTTTGTTTTCAATTCATCTGCAAACTGGGAGAAATAAAGCAAGCATGTGCTACTTCGCTTGCAAAAATTTATGAAGCAATACAGACAATCCTTTTCTCTTCTTGCCTCCTATTCCAGAATAATATGATTTCTGCTACAGCTGGAATAACGTATTAAAAAAAATAAAAAGCTCATAAAACAACAAATGAAAGCAATTAGCTATACCTTCTAGGACTGTTTTCAAACAGAACTGTGCAGAAAAGCACACACAGTTCGTTTACACTACAATACACTGTACTTACGTACTTATGTTAAATCAGACACCGATCATTCTGTTGTCATTTATTCACTGATGTGGTGGAAATGAACCTGCAATAACATGTTATAAGCTACAAGCTGAAAGGAGTGATTTACAGATATGGTCCTTTTTCCTCAAAACTTGCAATTTCAGTAACTTGCAGAGCTGTTTTCATGCCTCTAGGACACCTACCTCTAAAGCAGTTCAGATTCATTAATAAAGAATACTAAGACCCAGTTATCACAATGAAGTATTGTCTTGAGACTTGACCAATAACTAGTAGTGTTGTACCTCTTGGTAGTTAGTGAGCCTTCTGCTAATGCTTTCCAGCTTAGTGTCACAGATTTGCCGGAATTCATACTGGGGCATGGTGGCCACAGCACTGCTTAGGGATATAAGTTTCTTGCAATTCCTTACAAAGTGATTGTCCTCTGCAGCAAAGGCTTCTAAAATCTAAGCAAAAAGACAGGATGTCAGTGTATGAGACTTGACAGTGAGGGAAAATACAGTTTTACTTCACTGAATATGTGGCAACATCCCCATGTTGTCACGGTGGAATAAAGCTGCCTTCAGAACAAGCCGCCTGTATTATCGCCTGAGAACCACTGTCGTGTCTAATCCCCAGAGTCATAAAACATTCTTCAAAAATTTTTAGAATAACTGAAATAGATCAAAATATCCACTGTGCACTGTCAAAGTTACCTGTTCTGGCATACTTTCATGGGACATAACAATAAAGTTACTGGGATGTGATAGAAACATTTACTACTAGCTCCCTATTGTCATAGATTACCAAAATGCTAAGCACAGTGCTTGCTTTCCAATAGCAGCAGTTCCACTTGCTTCATTTAGTGACCCGTCCAGCCTATCAGATGGGAAAAAGCTGCTTGATTTTCTTCCAAGTTAAAGTAAATTCTTGCCTGAAAAGATTAATCTTGAGTATCAGCAAAGAGTATGTTACCAGACAGATAAAAGTGAGAATTCCACAGCTGAGGGCTCCCCTCCCTCTACCTCAACAGCTGAAATCCTGGAAGCATTTACTGACTTGCTCACACCAAATGAGCTATTATAACTTGGTGCATTCTAACAAAGAAGACTCCAGGCAGGGTTGAGAAGGCCACATGCTACCTTGTGTGAAGAGCCACACCAAGCCACCAGAGAAATGCCTCTATTAGTGGCTCCCCTGTTCTGTTTAGGAATGAAGTTGGCCATGTATGTTTTCCAGTACCTTTGCAGTGAGATTGAAGCAACCTTTTGGTTCCACGATTTTCTCCAGGACAAAGGATTTGATTCCTGCGCTGCTGACATATTCGTACACCACCCCATGCTCCAGGTGGGTGTTATCGACAGTCAGGCTAATGAGAGGTGTTTCTTCACCAATGATCAGCGGAGAGCTGATGGTCTGTGGTGTCTGGGCTGGAACCAAAATAAGTCATTAGCGGTGTTTGGCAGCACGCATGAATACAGTCATGCATAGGGAAGAGAAACCTGTTGAGAGGTATTATTAAACGCAAAGACACAAAGACACAGCCTTTGGCTCAAGGAGTCTCTGAACCACACATTGCTAGAGGCTGGGAGAATATTCTGAGGACGACATTTGCTGTTGTCCACTACTGGAGACAGTGCTAGAGGTTTAGACAACCCACATGCTCCAATCCACATTCTGATGTTCTTTCATGTGTGCACATGCACATCCCTGCACAGGACACTACTTTTAGTCCTGTTCAGCATTCAGACACACAGACTCCGGCAGAAGCTTTCAAAGGGAAGTTAAGTATGTTAATCTCAGAGTGTCGTTGTTTGTAATGACACTCTGGAAGACTGCCACTTTTCTGTCCAATATTGGGAAATGCTCCAGATGCATTTCTGTGCAGCTATAAGACTGAAATGGCAGGGCAGGGGTGGGGTGAGGAGATAACATTTTTTACACACAGCAATGCTCCTGTCCCCAGAGAACAGATTTTAGTTATAGAGAGACTGAGATTTGCCAGAGAATTGCTCACATGCCTCTACCAGGGCACTGCTCCAGTTCTTCCACCGTGGAGCTGCACTGTTTGACCATTAGATTACCAGGCTCATCAGACCTTAGATGGGATCCACACAGATGTGGACCCTTTTCTGGAGAAGTTGCCAATGGCATTCAGAGAGTCCAGGCTCAGTCCTTTGGATTGAATCTGGATTCAGTATTCTCCCCTAACATCTCCTTTTCCAAATAAGCTCTCAACATGAAGATAAAGCAATGTTTTTAATGAGTTACACTTTTGTAATTCAGAGGAAATAGACCCACACCTTTTACTGACACGGTGGTAACATGCTGTGAAAACTTGCTCCAGATCAGAGTAATTTAAAATCTTAATCTTAAATCACAGAAAACATAGATTATTCTAGGTGGAGTTACTTGCAGAGCTTCCCTCTCCAGCTGCTACTGCCCATAAATTCCTGGTTTGCAGGGGCAACCAAATGATTTTTAAAATGCTGAGCCTTTGCATTCCAAAAACTGGCTCTCTTGTAAAGACCAGAGAGTCACAGGGGTATGATATCTATGTGTATCTCAGTTTTTTCTTCTCCTGAATAAACTGCAGCATAAGAGTATTTCCTCTGGCAGACCTCATTTTATTAGAAATTTTACTAAGACAAGAGATATTCTACAATAATAAGTACACTGTATTTCTATTGCAGTTTTCCTTCCTGAAGCCCCTAATCTTCCCTAGGTTTCCTTCCCCCACGAGAATCTTTACCCGATTCCTGTTGGCTATTTTGAAGGGGATCCAGTTCTGCACCTCCTTCCAGTGATGAGTCGTCTTTGCTGGAGCCAGGATGACTGCCATTCAGATATGCAGTGGATGCTGCTTGCTGAACTCTGTCCTCCTCAGCATCTTCATGTGTTCTGTACACCCACTGGTACAAACCCTTTCAAGAGATATAGGCTTCAGCTATGACCTCAGTAAAAATGCCCAATCTCTACATGTTTGGACTACAAAGGTGAATCTAGCTATCAATTTTATATCTTCTAAGTCGCCTGAAAAATCAACACTCCCCCAGCTTTTCTCTGAACTTCAGAGAACAAAATCTAGATCAATAGCTGGGTGAACTTCTAATTTTAGCAATAGTTAATAATATTTAGTACTGTTTGCAGTGTATGAGTTGGCATACATATTATTTGTAGATATTTTGCAACTACAGGCAACTGCAATCAGCTCCCTCAGTTATAGCAGGACCTTGGCATGGTAGTAAGCCAGTCAAAAGAGACGTGTAATTTGTTTTTCTAAATATTTAGTGAGCATAAAAGCACAGAAAAAGGGGATGAATTAATGTACTTCCTTTGAGGTTTTGTATTCGTACCAGTGCTTCCTGTTGTCTGGTCCTGTAGGCTGTAAAGTGCTCCAGAACTTCCACATAATTTCCATGTGTTGCGTTATTCCCATTAACTTTCAAAATACACTGCCCTGGATGAAGGCCTACAGCTGCAGCCTCAGAACCTGAAAAACCAACAGGAAAGGAGTTAGACAGAAACACCATCTGACTATGGAAGAGAAAATTGGGGAGTTTGCAAAAGGTTTCTGGTTAAGAAGAGTAAGAAGAAAAGCTAGTTGAATGCTGTCATGCTTTTGCTGCTAAGTACTTATTCTGAGAGCTGTGCTGTACAAGGAAAACATCATGCATCTATCCTTCATATTTTCAGTAGTGCTGGGAAAAACAGAGACCTCCTAGACCTAAATGCATTCATGCTAGAAGTTGAAATTCCTGTGGGAAATCATTAGGGATTCTTACATGACTCTTCCAGCCTTATGACTATGTTAGCTGAGGTCTTGCTTAAATGTAAACAGTTATATTTGTTTCAGCTTGTTGCACTTGAAAGATACAGAACACTTGCACATTGTGCAATTTGCCATAGTCTAAGAAGAACGCTGTGATGTACTTCAAACTAGAGTAAGTCCAGAGTGCAATAACCAACTTCAGTGAATTTATTCCAGATTCACATGAACAAGACTCAGACCAAATCCAGCTCCTAGAAATCTACAGTTAAGGCAATTAACTTCAGGGCAGCATCATTTAAAATTCATACAGTTTTATTTCAAATGCAATTTGTCTTTTACTAGCAAAATCCTGAAAATGGAGTATCTCTCTAGCTGGCACTTCCAGTTTGCACTCTTCAGACTGTTAAAAAGTGGTTACAGGTGCTGTTATGAAAGTGTGTAATAAACGCATCTCCCTAAGAAGGTTGTTTGTTGCATTTGGGTGCTGCCTGTTGTCTGTATACTACCTGCACATATTTGGATATATGCATTTGTTCTGAAGGAAGGAAGTGGTACATGTCTGAAAGGTCATATTTTCTGCATCTGATGAAAATAAAGGTTAGAGCTGTGCTTTATTTGCAGCTCAGTTCACATTTCAGTTACAGAAGTAGTAACTATCTCTGTCAAACTGTGTTTTCTCCTTTTAAAAAGATCAGGGAAAGCAGTTCACCTCTGTCTTATATTGGTGATTTATAGCAGTATAAGCCAATGTAAAGGGACAAGTAGCCTTCAAGTCTTACATCATATTTTGTGATGTCCACTAAGAAACATCATCTGTCTACCGACCTGCTGGTCCCACAGTGCATTCAGACCTGCAGTGATCCAAACCGCGGCTGACCACAGGCAAAAATATTGAGGAAGCAACAGTCAGCCTTGCACCTCAATTTTTTCTCAGCCACCTCAGTTTTAAATTTCTATTCCCTCTGGCTGTAAAACTGTACCTTAGTAGTCTTAGAAGAAACAAGGTTAGGATCACTATGCAAGTGCATTTCTAACTTGCAAGAGCTCAAGTGACAACGCTTTCTCAAGTTTTTCCACAGTACTGTGGATTGCAGTATCACCAAGTTTCTTCTACTGTAGAATTAAGTTATTCCTTGTTTAGTGTTGATGGCATTAGTGACCCCACACTCGGTTCATAGTGACGATACCATTTTCTTAAGACTGCATTTAGATTATAAGCACTCTGAGGCATCAACTATCTCGTTGTTCTATGGTTTTATAGCACTCTGAGGCATCAACTATCTCGTTCTATGGTTTTACATATGAGCACAATCCTTCTCCATGACAGGGGTTCCTAGTCATTATGGTTATTAAAATAAACTGTCAGAACTTGTTTAGAACAATGAAACCTGGATCTTTTTTTATTGAGATACATACACACACACACGCTTTATGTACACGTGTATATATATTTAGCTGTACTCCAAGCTTAACTATACCACAGCCTTTCTACTTACCTCTTCCTACTGCATGAACATATGGCGGTGCTGCTCCCCGTATCTGAAAGCAAAGTGCTTCAGGACAATCTGGGATTTTAATAACCCTGCAGGTAAATCAAGGAAAAAAGAAAGCAGCATTTTAAGCTAGGCTGCCAGAGCTCTGGACAGTTCTAACAGCATCTTTCCCTGGCATTCACAACCATGTTTTGGATTAAAGAAAGCACCCACATAGTTTACAAACAAATAACAAATAAATAGACCTGAAGAAATCATCCACTCCATCTTCATTCTCCAAGGCAGATGGGAGATTCTCTTTGTTAATTAAAATTTGGCATTAAGTGAATAACACAGTACAGAAACTTTCTATAGTATTTATACTATATATTGGGTGGAAATTGCTTTACCTTGCACATATATTAGAGTCTGAGAAGCTTCACACCTGAGACAGAATGATAATCCTTGTAATTCAGTTCTGTTTATGCACAAGGAAGCCAAAAGTTAACTGCAGTATAAACTGAATATATCGTAACCTGTTCTAGAAGTACCAAGTTTATCACTATAAACAACCCGTGACTCATATCTTTCATTTATATAATCTGTTTTCCTATTGAACAGCTTCTGCACAGCAAAGTGTTTACACAGTTTTCACTACAGACTGTAAAAGAAATATTTAGCAATTGATGTTTCTAGGTAATCTTCTCTGTCTGCCCATTTTGGCACTTACTCTTTTGATTTGGTAGCTACCAGGAGCCTGAGCGGCCTTCGTGAACAGAAGGACTGGTTTAAGATGGTTTCCACTTCTGAAAATGGGCGTAGGAATATCAAGTCCTCGTTGATGGAATAGATTTTTCTTCCCGTCTGCAGGCCAGCCATCTGCAAATGGGACAAACACCACAGAAAAATTTGGATTATTGGCAGCATATCTGAAAATTCAGGCTCCAAGGTTCAACTATTCCCTACTTACAGGCATTCCTACCATTATTGTCATATGGAATACTGTACATACAGTGTTGGTTCATCAAATCATTTGTCAGTCACCCTTAAAGTTGTCTGCATTTAGAGAAAACAAAGAGATTTCACCAATATCTGTGTAAATATACCACTACACAGGTATATCTTACTTTGCAATGGATATATCTTTGTACTTTTCTGCTACAGTTTTTTTAATAGGGGCCTATTAAAAAAAGAGACTTTAAAAAAAAAAAGTGTGGGGAGGGGCGGTAAAACGTAGGGGACTACAATAGAGTGAGACAGAGTGAGAAGTGTGACTTCCCACAACTTACAGCTCTGGCGCAGAGCACCAAGAACATAGTTTTCAACCACTAGCCATGCAAACCCAATCTATACCTAGTCACATAAGTGAACGTAACCTGTTTTTAAGTGGTGGTAAAAACCTGTCTCTGCTTTAAGTGAAGTACTTCATCAGCCTAAAAAGCCACAAGATTTTCATTTCAATTCCTAGCTTTTGCACCTAACTAGTTATTTGGCAATGGTCACAGAGAAAGTCAGAGACAGATCTGATGACAGAATGGAGATCACAGAATCACAGAATTTTTAGAGTTGGAAGGGACCTCTAGAGATCATCTAGCCCAGCTCCCCTGCTAAAGCAGGACTGCCTACAGCACATCACTCAGGACTGCATCCAGGCGGGTCTTGAAAATCTACAGAGAAGGAGAGTCCACCCCCTCCCTGGGCAGCCTGTGCCACTGCTCTGTCACCCGAACCGTAAAGAAGTTTTTCCGTGTGTTGGAATGGAACTTCCTATGTTCCAACTTGTGCCCATTGCCCCTCGTCCTGTCACTGGGAACCACCGAGAAGAGCCTGGCTCCATCCTCCTTCAACCCACCCTTTAGATACTTGTATGCCATAATAAGGTCTCCCCTCAGCCTTCCCTTCTCCAGGCTAAAGAGTCCCAGCTCTCTCAGCCTTCCCTCATAAGGGCGATGCTCCAATCCCTCAATCATCTTGGCTGCCCTTCGCTGGACTCTCTCCAGCAGTTCCCTGTCCCTCTTGAACTGAGGAGCCCAAAACTGGACACAGTATTCCAGTTGTGGCCTCACCTGTGCCGAGATCCCCTATTCTGCACCCTAAACAATAACCTAAACATACCTCTTGATGATCTACACCAGTTAAAATGTGATGTAGCATTGACCTTAGACTAGGTATTAAGATATCTAGGAAATATAAAATTCCCTCTAGTGGAGTAAAAAGAAAAAAAAAAAAAATTAACCCTTCCCAGGGTTAGAGTTACTTCCTATCACTTCAAGGTCCAGCAGTCAGCCTTTCTTCTAAATGTGACAAACCCTCTGCCTGCCATTGACAAATTTCTTGATTTGGAAAAAGGAGATCTAAACAGTACTACTCCCACATATGAAATTTGACATACTGCAAAAATGAATCTGGAAATCTAGGACTGGAAAACCCTGATGATTATGTCTATACATGGCTTGGCTTTTCTTAAATATATTTTGTGGTCTGAAAGCCAGAGATCAGTTTACCTACAAAAATTTACACTTTTTTTCTCAAATCAAAGCTATTGAAAGGAAAAACTATGAAGTGCTCTCCTTGATTTAATTCTCAAGCTCTCTACAGTCGACAATATCCTCCTGTGTACCTGGAAAGAACATTTTTCATCTTTCTTTTTTTGTAAATAATAGGGATAAATAGCAATAGAGATTTTAACAAGACAGAATTTGACAAACTTTGGTTTATAACTCAATGGAAATGTTTCTGCTATTTGCATTTACTTACACTGATGAGTTTACTATAAAGTAATAATTATTATACAAATTTCTAAAGTCATTAATTTTTTTGCATGATTTTCCCAAAGTACCTCTTGCACCTAATGTACGTGCAATTAGCTAAACTCTTCGCATACCTGCAATTATTCTACCTGTGAACGACCTCTTTATATTCCTAACGCATAGCTTGTGCATATGGGACACCTACCTGCACACATAATCACAGCAAATCCATGAATGTATGAGGTACAAAATTGCATATTAAACCCTACAAAGTAGCAATTTTCAAATAAAAGTCTGCTACTCTACTGAGGTATAACTAACCAAGCTAAAGAAGATTAGACAGCGTATCTCTTTAAGAGTAAAGACCTACAGCGTCACAGAGCTCTGAATAACGGATGCTCCTTATGACAACTCAATGCAGTTGTCTGGAGATGGGCCACTGTTTTTTCCCAAACGCCAGCAGCTTGCTATTTGCTATTCCTCTGCATGGCCACTGGCCAACCGGCTGCTTGTTGAGCACACTCTGCTCAAACGCTAGACATCTGCTTGTCAGTTGGCTGTTCAAAGTAAGACAACAACTACACCTCCCAAAAGGATAATTTTTTTTCACTGTTGTTTCCTTCTGATAGAGTATCATTCATAAACCAGGTCCAGGATTAAAACTTGTGGGAATAAACCCAGCTACAATTAAGCTGCAAGTGAGCTGGCTTAGAAAGGAGGATAAGGTACCAACTGAGGAGACACTGACTTTCTGAATGTCTTTCTGAAGACACATGAACTTGGAACAGGCAAGGCACGTGCCACAGTCCACATCAACCAAGCACTGCTGTATGATTTTTTGTGACCCTCTGTCTAGGTGAGCTGAGCAAGTGTTGACAGTCACAGGCAGCTGCTGCGAGGAGCATGGGGGGACAAGGGTGACAGTCCAGGGCTGAGAGCTGCTCATCATTCAGGATGAGGAGAGAAACTGCATGAGTAGTGCCCGCTCCAGCACTATTCCATCTAAGGGCCAACACTGAGAAGCTGAACACACGCGTCAGGCAAAGAGTTCCCAAACTGCAGTTCAAGTACCCTATCATACAGGAATTTGATTATAGCATCATAGAATAGTTTGGGTTAGAAGGGTCCTTTAAAGGTCATCTAGTCCAACCCCCCTGCAATGAGCAGGGACATCTTCAACTAGAACAGGTTGCTCAGAGCCCCGTGCAATCTCACCTTGAATGTTTCCAGGGATGGCGCATCTACCACCTCTCTGGGCAACCTGGGCCAGTGTCTCACCACTCTCATTGTAAAAAATTTCTTCCTTATATCTAGTCTTAATCTTACCTCTTTTAGTTTCAAGCCATTACCCTTTGTGCTATCGCGACAGGCCATGCTAAAAAGTTTGTCCCCATCTTTCCTGCAGGCCCCCTCTAAGTACTGAAAGGCTGCGATGAGGTCTCTCTGGAGCCTTCTCTTCTCGAGGCTGAACAATCACAACTCTCTCAGCCTGAACTCAGAGGAGAGGTGCTCCAGCCCTCTGATCATCTTTATGGCCCTCCTCTGGACTTGCTCCAAAAGGTCCATCTCTTTCCTGTGCTGAGGGCCCCAGAGCTGGATGCAGTACTCCAGGAGAGCTCTTACCAGAGTAGAGTAGAGGTGCAGAATCACCTCCCTCACCCTGCTGGCCATGCTGCTTTTGATGCAGCCTGGATACGATTGGCTTTCTGGGCTGCGATCACACATTGCCGGGTCATGTCCAGCTTTTCATCCACCAGTCCCCCCAAGTCCTTCTCAGCAGGGCTACTCTCAATGCCTTCACCCCCGGCCTGTATTGATACCATGGGCTGTCCCAACCCATGTGCAGGACCCTGCACTTGGCCTTGAACTTCATGAGGCTCACACGGGCCAACTTCTCAAGCTTGTCCAGGTCCCTCTGGATGGCATCCCGTCCCTCAGGCATGTCAGCCTCACCACTCAGCTTGGTATCATCTACAAATTGCAGAGGGTGCACTTTATGCTACTATGTCATTGATAAAGATATTGAACCGTACTTGTCCCAGTATGGACCCCTGAAGGATACCGCTTGTCACCAATCTCCATCTGGACATCAAGCTATTGACTACTACCCTCTGGATGTGACTATCCAACCAATTCCCCATCCACCGAACAGTCCACCCATCAAATCCATATCTCTCCTATTTAGAGAGAAGGATGTTGTGGGGGACCGCGTGAAAGGCCTGTTGTTGATATTCCAACAATTCTTTTCTTAACTTGTAAACACACTTTGGGAACTGCTTCTGGCATAGGCAGATCTGACAGCTCACAAAACAGTTTCTAAAAAATCTTGAGAAAAAAAGCACTATTAATAGAAAGAACAATGCTTGGCAACTCTGAGTTTGACTAGAAACCGCAAGGACCCTTGTTGCACATGCATGAAGTTCAACGCTGTGTGCCGTCACAACCTGTGCATGCCAATTTTTTCCCATGTATACTAGGAAAAAGAGATCACAATCCCAAATACAAACAGACTGCGTTAATCTTGAATAAGTCCATGCAAGTAATAGAATTGCTCCCACTTAACTGGCGAACCTGGAATCTCATTCTGGCCTAAAGTCTGACAGTGCTAATGAATGCAATGCACTGTGACGGGCACTGTGAAGCAAAGCTGCATGTCATAATTTTTGTCCCTAAAGAGTGTGACAGCAGGCATAGGGTCTGTAAAATGGCCTACAGCTGCTGAGCCACACAGACAAAGCAATTTAAAAAGCCCAATAATGTAAAGAAATGCATTAATGCTGGACCTCAGGTCTTTCCAGAATGAGCTGACAGCCCTCTGGTTCAGAGAAATGCACATTTAGTTCTTTCCTGGAGCAATACTTTAAGATCAAGTTGAAAAGATGGGCTCATGGTCATAGATAGTTTGTCTTGGAAGATCAAGAAAAAGATTCCTTAGAAAATTGTGTGCTTCTGTTGCCTTAAAACACAACAGGCTTGCAAGATATTCCACAGGCATCCAGCCAAAGAAAGGGCAGAAGGATTGTCTGTGAGGCAATGGTTTACAGCAGAGGTTTAGATTAATAAAACTTTTGGCCTATGTATGTAGATTTTGAGCATGAGGTAGAGCATAGGATTGGTTTCTTTGGTGACCATAAAACAAACGAGAATCGGGAACACTGAAATAATTTAATTCTAATACTAAACTTTAGTTCAAAATTCCTTCCCATCTGACATTCTAAACTTGCTAAAATTAGTCTGTCCACTTCAGCTGTTTGCACTGGGTGAGTCATCCAGGAGTTATCTGTAGCCTATAGCAGTGACCAACAAATGAATGTGGACATTAAAAAATTCTGTAACGGTTGTCCTGGACCTTTAATTAGAAGTATTGCCTGTGTGCTGCCACAATTTACTGTGAAACCCTGGGACAAGTCATTCAGTTGTCTCTTATCTTCATAGGTGCTAAAAGGCACCTAAATAGCTTTTAAAAAATAGACTTTCAGTCATCTGTGCCTTACTTTGGTAAATGGAAGATCACATTGTGTTATCAACTCAAGGGTTTCATAGGGATAAACAAATGACTATGGAATACTGAGATCCTATGACATTTGGGGCATCTATATGCCTCAGTGAAACAAAGCAAATATATTCTGTAGAGCTCTTAAGAAATATCAGGGCGAGAAAGAAGTGCATGCTTTTTAAGTAAAAGATAAAAGTGTAAAAATACAGCTTTCATTCAAATAAACCTGTTTCTCACTGAATATCTTCGCTATCCCAAAACAATATTACTTTTCCTCCTCAAACTTAAGTTCCTAATAAATCTGAGGTATGCTGTTGTTCTATCACTTATCAAATATATTCAGCAAGTCACCCAAAAATATCAAAGCACTTTATCAAAAATATCAAAACAGTTTATTACCACAGGAATTGTAGAAGATACCAAATTTTCTGTTAGCTGCCTTTAAAATGAAACAGATTTTAAATGGATGGTTTTGTACCTTTTCAAAGCATTGAAATATTCTTAGGTACCAAAATCAAAATATTTATCAGTGTCAGGTTGTACCTCTGCAGAAGACCCTCGTCGAACTGACTTCACCACGATTGCTTTGTTCTTTTCTTCCATGTCAAATCCATAGTCATCCTCTTCCGGTAAAATCTTAAAAAGAGCACAAGGTAATGCTTCATAAATACGGAGTTAGCTGAAAATCTGAAGGATAGAGATGAGAAATTGGACTTTTCATTGCAAGCCATGATTGACATAGTCTTGTAGATCTTAAGGCTGAATGGGACTATTAGGTCATCTGGTCTGATCTCCTACATAACAGAAGCCAAAAAATTTAATCTTGTTATTTCTGCATTAAGCCCTTACTACAGCAAAGCAGAATTTCCCAAGAGTTACCCAGTTATGATCTGCAGTCTTTAAGAAGTGAAGAATCTATTCCTGCCCTTGAGAGTTTGTTCCAACGGTTAATCAACTCTTCTACTAGAAACTGCATTTGGTTTTAACTTCTGGCCCTTCGTTCTTCATTAGATCTTTCACTTTTAGGTTACATAATTCATGAATATTTTCCATTGGTGAATGTACTTACAGATCGAACTGCAGTCATTTATTTACTTTTTAAAATACATCCCACATATCCAATAATGAACAATCTATGAGTCCTTCTTAGCTATCAGTTTCAGATAAATTGGGGATCTCAGGCCTATTTCTTACAGATAATACTACACACTACATAAATTACATCATAATAGTTGGTCCGCTGGCTAAAATACTGGATGACCAGAGAGAGAACAATTTCTGACATCTATAGGTCCTTTCTCTAGAGGACAGGCACACGAAATTTGAGTTAGGGAAAAAATACAGGACTCATGTCATGTGCTCAGTTTGCACCTTTTATGGTTGACAGAAGACTTGGTAGTTCTTGCTCCTGAGAATCTGCTTCCTCTTCTTTGCACTGAGGTCACACAGACCTGCCTTATAAATATTTTTTAAAATCATATCAATCATGGCAAATGTATGTTTCACTCATCCTGTTCTAGTGATTCATTAACAATGAAAAAAAAGCACTTCCCATTTGAAAAAAATAAAGCAAGCCTGGCCACTGGTAAATGGACAAGTGGAAATTCTACCAGATAAACATCTTGCATTTGAGCAAACACTACACATAAGACCCATCTGATAAATTAGAATTGAGTTAAAAGGAAAAATAAAGCTATCCATAAGCTAGCATGCCACTGGGAAAAAAAAAAAAACAACCAACTACTGAAAATAGCTTCCTTGATTCTGATGTTTCCTGCACTATTTTAAAATATTGTCCTTTTTCTATTGAAGCCAATGTCCTCAGCCTATGATCTTCATCCTTTTACAGAAATTCACCTCAGAAAAAAATGAAAGAAATAGAATAATCCTTTCCTGCAGGAGCCATACAGCCTTGTTAAAATAATGCACGACATAACAGATCTGCAAGGAAAAACTGTTCATCAGATGATGTTCAGATTAAATGATGGAAAGGAAAGTAAGACTGAAAGGTAAGTTGGCCATTCTTGGACATTTCTAACAAAGTATTTTCAGAAGCAATGCTATTTGTGCATGTTTAATGAAAGGACAGGTTAGAAAACTGGGTATATCACTGGTTAGATTTTTAGTGTTGCAAGTGTAGTGAATTTCAGCCCAAAACAATATGTACTTTTATCACTTCACATTTGGGATTGAATAAAAACTTTCTAGGATAGCTTTCCCATCCAATTCTCATTTTACATTTGAAGGGACTGTTCAGTTTCTTTTGTTGGATTTTGAAAGCATATGGGAAAAGATATTTAAAGATTTGGAGACTTTGATTTGCCGAACTTAAGAAGCCAGCAGATACACAAACTCACACAATCTCTTGGATGCAGCTACCATTACTGTGCATGATGATCTTTTACAGGCTATCGTTTTTAATAACCTACCTTTCTCTGTTCATTAGTACTGCAAAAATTTATTGTTTGAAAGTAAAGAACCAAAAGATTTTTAAGAAATTCCAAGTGCATCAACGTTAGGAGCTTTATCAACATGTTGTAAAGGAAGAAATCTTACATTCTATATATTGATGCTCCTGTACTGGGGACACCCTCTTATGAAAAGGTGCACTAAGGATAATGAAGGCTATGAGTCATCCTTTGTTATAAAGTAGTAATGCCTTGCAATTCTACAGCTGAACACCATTCATCCCTAAGGAGTCCAAAGCAATTAACTAACTTGCCATCTACAAGAATTACTTCTGTGCCCCTGAAATCCAATCAGTTTTTTGAACGTAAGGCAGCAGCTGTTTAATTGTGAAAGACAACCACATTAAAAAATGAGACCATATGAGAAATAAGCACGTTTAATCCAAACCAGAGGGCAAATGTAGTCAGAACATATTCAAAGAGAGTTTTGGCAGACATCAGAGGGGGAGGAGAGTGGGGAGAAGAAAAGCTATGCAAAAAATGGTCTATTACGCCTGTATCTGTTACATCCATGAAGCATTTTTAGCATGTGGGTCACGATACCCGTGTGGTACAACTCTGTATCTACCCCTTCCTGTATGAGGAGGATTATGAGGATGCTCAGTGTCTATGAAGGGAGATTTGACAGATTTCCAGGAGAATGAAGACAACAGAGATGTGAAGTAGCTTGATGCTTAGCTATGGGGTAGCTTCCAGCATTGCACCATGCTAATGTCATGAGAGCGTGACTTTAACACAGAGGGTATAGCATCCCGTTTACCCACCACACTTGCTGATCCCTCAAACTGCATACACGCCAAGGGCCTTGGATTGCGTACTAAGGTTCCCCCAGTGAAGGAGGTGAAGGAACTGGGTCCATTTCACTCTTGGCAGCCTCCCCAGGCTGCTCCTATTGTTCATGCAGAAGCAGGAACTCTCAGCCTAAACTTGTGGAGACATCAGCAGCAGAAGAGGCAGCATATGCAGATCAATGACCATTTCCTAAACTAGGGCCCAGGATGCACATCCTTCATCACAGTCTTCCCTACAGCTCTCCAGCGTAAACTCTTCTCTGTTGGACACACTAGAACAGTCTGACTTGGTTAAGAATTTCTTAAGTAGTAGTGGCTTATCAGATAATGTCAAGTCTGAAGGCTTTACCAAACTGATGAAGTTTCTGTGGCCCTCAGCAGGGAGCTATTTTCCTGCCACCTCATCTCCCAGGTTGTTCCAGTTTCCCCAGCCTTTGAAAAGTCCAAAGCTGTGGGCCACTAAAACAAAATTTGAAGACTAAACTTCTTTCCAATTAGAAGCTCAAGAATCTAAGCCACCCCTACTGCTATTATCTTTAAAGGTATGTTTTGCCACATTAGCAAAATAGGCTTAATATACACAAAATGACTCAAAGTTTCTTCTGCTTTGTGAGCTTTGAACTTGAGCACTGAAATTGAACAGTTCATTCTGAACAGTGAAAGATTTACAGCCTAAAGGATGTTTTTCACTTCAAAGTTCATTGTAATTTTTAGTACATGAATCCACTCAAAGCCCTTATCTGGCCTCACACACCTGGATGACGGATGCGTCTTGTTACTGACTTGCCAGCCCGTCTCCTTGGGAGATCAGAAATCCCTAGAGGATGGGCTCTTATTAGTGGCTGTCTTCCCAGGGGTGTTTTAAATCAATGATTTAATTCTCAAGCTACAATAGACTGTGGTACACTAGTATAATGAAGAACAAAGGGAAATCTCTTTTTTGCTCTCTCTCTGCTGAAATTTTGCAGAATTGGGTCATTTTATATTAGCACAACACACAAAAATAATTCTCCTGCAATGATTAAAGATTCAAAACGTTTTTATTAAGGACCAAGTATGGCTTTATTTGAGTAATACAAATTACTATTATTTATACATATTTAGAATAGGAGAAATGTGCTTTATAGTTTTACAACAATTTTAAGGTAGATCCTATGTTTATGGGATTAGCTGGTTTAAAACAGAGAAGACATGAACTCAAATGACAATACTACCTATTATCTAAAAACTTGGTATCTGAAGTGCTGAATTATAAGGACATTTCCATTTTCAAAGCTGATTCTAGACACTACAGCAGTAGCAAAGCCCTGTGGATAGACGAATTTACCATCCTAATTTTCAGATGGTAAACTGAGGCATTGAGTCACTTAAGGCCACACAGTGAGTTCATGTGAGGAGTTAAATTAAAACCCAGGTAGCCCTGACTTCTATGCTCAAACCATTGGCTTTCATTGACTATACTACAGTACTCAGGCCTCTGCATGAGTTGAATTCCAGGGCATGCCACAGCCCTGGCTGTAAACTGCAGTGAGACATGGCCGCTACTCTTGCCTGCAATTACTGCAACAAACTACTGAGAAGAAGAAATATGGGATACCCTGGAGGAACGTAGGAGATATCACAGGTCTGGAAAGTTGATGAGGTTTAGACTTACAGTCCAGATCTCCAAGCCAGCACCACAGTTTTGAGAATGCTACATAAAACGTACACAAGCATCATCTTTAGAAATCACTGGAAATGCTTTTCTTTTGAGATCAGATAAGTAATACACTAGAGTCTTCCGGGGACTCTAGTATTGTGTGTGCATTAAACCTCTTAGGCAACTTTGATGGAGGCCCATCTCCACAGGCAATGGACCTTGTCTGATATTCAGCTCCAAGCTACCGGCTGTAATTTGTGTTGTGGTTGGCATGGGCTAACAAGTAGAGGTGCTGATTAACACAGCACACAGAGTAACCAAGTCACAATGCTTGGAGTCAATCCAAAATCCAAATTCTCTTCAACTATGCAAAGAATGTTGTGTATTTTTTCAGTTTACCAAGATTTATTCTTCAATGAGAAACTATTGCACAAATAAATTAGTATTAAATTTTGTTTGAAATGCATTTTTTCAGACTGAAAGCACTTTTTTCCTTGGCATTTCTAATGATATATTTGCCAAAGCTTCTGTTTTCTGTTTTCAAGGGCAAGCTTTCTAGTGACTGAGCAAACTTAGATGAAGGGGGTGGGAGAAGCTGTCCATTAAACAGCTAGGATTTCATGGCAGTGGAAAAGCACGTTTGGAAAGCCAGTGCTGAGGAAATTCCATTAAACCTCCTATGGTGGGATCGAGGGATGGGAAGGATCAATGCCCTGTCTTAAGTCAAGAGGCAAGTAGTGATGTTCCACAGACAGCAAAGCCTCAGGATTCCAGCTGCTCATAACTGCTCATAACAGCATAAAATAGAAGTCGGGCACAAATTTTTTTGTGGATAAGTGTCATGCATTTACTGTACTGCTATTTGCGGATTATTCACAAACGTTCAGGAGACTGCTATTTTACTTGTGAAAATTAGGGCAACTCATAACTTTAGCATGACTACTACTCATTTGACAAAAATCTGTGCCCTCTAAGTAGGAGATTTCTTACTCAGCATGTGCTGTTCATTTCAGATTGTTTACTTTTTGAGATGGGACTGTATTTTGACAGGGGCTGACTGATCCATTTCAGAAAAACAATAATAGTAATATTAAAATTATTCCTGTTGCAAATATTTCAGTTACCAAATTATGAAGTGACTGGAAGGATCAATTAGGGATTATGATTAATCCCTAGTAAATAGTCCATGTGCAAGGTTTGCTTGTTTGTTCTGTCTCTTTAGTGAATACTAATACATGATTATTACATTAACAGAAAACAGAATCAAAGAACTTTAAATCACTTATTTCACAGCTAACATATTACTGTTGAGTTTTGGCATTTTAACAGAAGTGACTTGAACTGACAGGAAAAAAAGTGGAAGAGACATACTAGTCAATCTCTTTCCTCAAACGGTCTTGTCTTGATAAGGTGGAAAATTAAAAATACCTGAACAATGGAAGTTCCCACCAATTTACATGAAACTGATCTCTGAGTGCTTTGCAAATCACAACAGAAGAACCCCACTAAGTGTATCACCTTTTAACTGCTTCCCTTTATCCAACAGCTCTCCATGAGGATAATCATATTAACCTGACACGCTAGTCTCTGGCACTGGATGCAGAGAAGAATAATTTTGAGGGACCATGGTGCTTTAAATATTACTTCTGGCCATTCAGACAAACACAGACTGGTCTCCTGGGAGACAAGACAACAGTGAGACAGTGAAGTTTGTGTGAACCACGGGAAAAATTTTCCCATATAATGGACCTCTGGATCTTTTCCAGCAATTCTGCTTTTGTAGTTTCTGACCCAAGTTTTTATCCTGCTCATGTATTCTGCCAGTGTTCAAAGGCAGAAAAAGATGGGCCTGGAGCCACTGGCACTAAACAAGGATCTCGGAACAAAGAGTTTGCACCAATCTGACTACCAAGTCCAAACAGCCCTAGAGTAATCCCAGTGCAGTAAGGACTGAGATGGACTTTAGAGAGGTGGGAATCTGGAGATAATAGTAACATTGCAAAAGGATGAACATAAAGAACAGTATTCTTTGGAAAATGGTTTCCATAAACAAAGTAAAGCTGATACTTAATCCAGTAATGCAGGGCATATTCACATCACTTAGACAAGGATGTCTGTATTCTTGTCAGTCTTTTAAATTGCTTCTGAATCTACCTCACATGTAAGGGTGTTTAAACTTGATGGCAGACCTCTCCCAAGATAGTAGTGACCATTACTTTCTCCTCCACCTCACCAACACTGTGGTGCCTGCTCAGCGAACTCGAGAAACACATGGTGCCTGCTAAGACAACATCTCCAGCTCCCAGCTCACTTCCAGACTCTCTGAAGGGCTTCACGGGAATAGAAAGGGGTTGGGCTGTGAACTGGATGAAACAGTCGTATCTCTTAGTCTCCTCTTTGCTCGAGACCTATTAGAAATAGGCAGGAACTTGCTTGCATTGGCACACGCGTGTGTGTGTGAGCTGTGAATCCAAAGCTCCCAGGTACTGCAGGATGGTCACATGCTACAGAAGAAACCCTGCAACTTACAGATTTCCCCTGCCACTAGAATAAGCTATGTGGTCTGCCCAGCTAGAAAAGTCAGAGCTACAGAAGTTGGAGCTCTACAGCAAAGTAGCTCAACAATTAGTATGCATGCAGTGAAGAAAAGCCTAGCTACAGGTGCAATTCCCCTGAATTTCAATTCTACTCTATTATCACTTTCCTTCTCATTCTCCTCTAGTATTAAACAATACCAGTTTCATGGAAATGTCAAGGTTTACATTAACATATTTCTTACCAGAAGTCTCTTTCCCAGAATGTTTTCCACGAGCTTGAAGTCATTACGTAATTGTTTGCTCTTGGAACTGGTGCCTTCCATCTCCTCATCAGCATAAAAGCGAAAATATAAGGATTCATCCTTAAATTCACTTTTCTCCAGGACTGGAAACAAAAAAGAAAATTTAAAGAAATCCTAAACATTTCCCCGGTCTTTACAGAACAAAGACCAGATGCATCCCTGTGAGTCAGATATTCAGCTTTATATTTTTAAGCCAATAATGTATTTTACGGATATACTTTTCTCCACAGTGCATAGTAGGTCATTCTACGATGTCTGACCTCCCTGGCACGTAGAATGAATATAAAATGCAGAAGATCCTCTTGGAAGAAAGATGTTACTCAATACCTTATGCTCCATTCCCATGTGAAAATTAATGTGGTAAAATCATAAAAGGAGGAAAGAGGAGTAAAATGGCTGTTTAAAGGTAAGTGATGACTAAAGGTAAGAGACGGCTAAATAGACTCAGGCTTTTCAACCTAAAAAGGAATTGAGAAGGAAAAGAGATCTGTAAAATTCTGGAAGGCATGACAAAGTTTTTTACCATGTTCTCACACACAAGACCTGGGGGCTTCAAATAAAAGCAGCAAGTGACAATTTTAAAACTTGAGAAACAACTTCTTCATTCAACATATACTTACGCAAAAGAACTCCTTGCCAAAGGATGCTATGTATACTGACAGTTTACATGGGCACAAACCAGATTAAATTCTTTAAAGAAAAACAATTATTCTTATATTTTGATCAAGTACTATGCAAATTCTCTGTTATTTACAATAATCTGCTCTCAAAAACTATTCAAAATATGGAGAGCAAATGTTATTTATGACTAAAACTTAATGTTTCATTGGAGGAACTATGTTTTACTCTTAGGACTTCACACGTGCTATTTGATACTGATACAGGTGTGGGTTTTTTACTTTCCCAGTTTAGCAGCAGCGTCACTGAGGATAGATGATGTCTAACTTGGCAATTTGGCACTTCGGATTTGGAAGCTTCAGAGATTCAGCACTAGGGATTATGCTTGTTGTCCAAGTGGCAAGTACTAGGCAATTTTACTTTGTACCTGACATTTCTTGGTGATATTTCAGGACAGTACTTGGCTATGGATTGGTCTGATGGCTCTGAAAGAGATGCAGTCAAAAAACATGCCCCTTCTAGCTTGTCGAATCGCTTCAGGGCACATCATAACTATTAGCAAGAGGATTCACTTGGGAAGGTAGTAGGCTTAGACGTTTTGTGTAAGCTCAAAGACCTCTTTTTAGCAGGACGTGCTAGGATTCCTGCAATTGTATACATGTCAGCATGTATGGCACAGCCTATAGAAAAGAGATTTTCAGACAGTCAGCTAATCTGACTGAAGTAAGAGCTCCTTTAATTGGCTGTGGGAAGTAATATTGATGCATTACCGTGATGCATGAAGCCATTATTGCAGAGTCCAACACCCAGTGCGACAGCTTCCTCCCGAGTCTGACAGTCTCCCTAGAAACAAGAGGATAAATATTACATCTCAGACAACTTCCTAAGCTAAATTATTTCCCTTCCCCACCACATAGTTTGTGGCTCTGAAATTAGTAGGGTGCTCTTTGTAGGTAACAATAGCAAGAAATTAAAATAGCTACCCCATTGCCCAAACCCCACTCATTCCTATATATAGCATCTCTTGCTGCCTACAGGAACTAGGAGGACAAAGACCAGGATTCTGGAAAGTAGCTGTTTAACCTACAAAGGGACACAACATGATCTCAATGTAAAGACTTCTTATTTGCAATCACAGTGTCATACTTCAGGACCATTAGCCACAGAGAATAAAACTCAGAGAAAAACGTGAGTAAACCCAGTGTATGCGACCTCCAAAGTACAGACTGGTTAAAACTGCAGTGGTATTCTTTTCTTACACAGCAGACCTAAGAACAAAGGCTTTAGTTTCTCACTACCTGCAGCCTTGAGTGTAGTATTTCAAAACAGGTACCAAAGGTGACTTGCAAATGTACAAATTTACCTGAAATGGCAGCATTAAGTTTTGCATCTACAATCCAGTTAAATACAAGAAATGCCTAGTTTTCTCTACGACTTTGTTAATTAGCAGCCACAAGTGAGGACTTAACAAACATGCTGGTTGTAATTTTTAGGCAGACATATAAGTTCTAAATAGTGCTGGTAAACATCAGCAGGCACTATTGGTCTTATCCAGATGAAAAATATTGTTAACACTGGTCACTTGATGCGAGATTACCTGCTTCCCAGTCCCCAAACAGGCACAAGAGAACCTGGGATCTGCTATCTCACTAAGAGCAGTTGGTCAGCTCATTCCAGCAGGTAGGGGACCTGCTGCTTTGGCAGATGAGTAATTTCAGTTTATTACCTTCAGTCCTACTAAATTAGAAGCTGTATCCTAAACAAGTATTATACCTTCTTTTTTCCCTTCCATCTGGAGAACTAGATATCCTGAAGCTCTAGCATCAACTGCCGAGTAGCGTACTGACTTTGCTTGCAAACTAGCTTGCAGACCAAGAGCCCTCTGATCCTGTCAGCCAGAACATCATCGGTGTGGGCTTCACGTCCTACTAAGGAGAGCAGTAGCTATTTGCCAGGCAAATACTGGCAAAGGACACTGCTATGATGTAAAGATATTATTTAAATACAGGGTAAAACAGGATCAGCTCTTGCCAATCAGCAGCACTACTGGTGCTCTCTCATTGAAGAGACTTCTGAGCAAGAAAAAGGCATGACATTTACAAATTAAGAACTAAATACTGTTGTCTTGGTAGGAAAAAATCAAGGCAGGAGAAACTGCATGATTATGTAATCACACAAGGAAAGCCAAGAAAAAGGGCTTTAAAAAACATGAAGTTTAACTTTTACTATAAACTAACTTCAAGTCTTCATAAGGCTTTCCTCATTTTCAACATCTTGTCATGCGACAATTCTCAATGCTCACTTTGTGTCACTTTATGGGATAAATGGATAGTTTATTTTACATAGGCTGGGACTTAAAAATCTAATTTATTCTTTCAACTGTAAACAAACTGGAGGAGAAATGTCTTTCAATGTTACTCTCTTAACCTTTAGGAATCTACTTTTGGTTTAGGCAACAAAATCTTTGTGTAGGAAGACACTAAACCAGACTTGGCTACTCCTGATGATGTTAACTTGGCCTCAAAGCATTCCCCTAGCAAAACAGCATTCCCTAATTATAAAATATAACTTAAAACAGATCATTTCAGTTCACCTAGAAGTACTTCTAAGTGTTATGTGGCAATTTGCCCAAACACAGCAAAAGCAGTAACAAAAATCTTAAGAAAAAGGAACCACTTAAAATCAACAATATTCACAAAATGCGTGTCTCAACTTTTCATACAGCACTGGGATGTGAAACTAGATACACTCGTTTTGACAAGATGATTTTTTTTCAAATACAATCACTGAATTTGAGTTGATAGAATTATAAAAACAGTTTACAGTCAGTACCATAGTGAAGAATCATGTCCAAAGCACATTATTATTATTACTATTACTACTGATAACATTACTATTATTATTGTTGTTGTCTAGTTCTGGTAACGATGTGATGTCTAAAGCCCTAATCATAACCCATGGCTGATTGTCTTTCAGATGCATAAGCCCAGCAATTCAGAAGGTCTCTGACCTATATTGTTCACAATATAGGTCAGAGACCTATTGTTCAGGAGAAAAAAAAGCAGATGAACACGGATAAGTTAAGAACAGCAACCAAACCACTTTTAAATATTTTGTTGATACCACAGAAAAGGAGAGTTTTAAGATTATGAAGTGTTCCTTCCAAGCGGGAAGGAGAAAGCCTAAGGTAATGCAATGCACAGAGGTGCAATATATACTGCAATAGAAAGAAGGAATGGATGGATGGATGGATGGACGAATGGATGGATGGAAAGAGATAAGAGACCCACTGGAGCAAAAGATCTAGAGTCTTACCAGCACATTTCTACTTTGCATTTCTCCCTTTACGTCCACTCTATCTTTCAAAAAATTGCAATTTTAAGTGTATTAGACTTAGGACTTTGGATTCAACTGGTAGTATTTTATCATAGATCATTTCTTGAGGTCTAAGATACAAATCTTCAGCCAGATGACAAAAGTACTGTTTTTGTGGCAGTGCAATCTTTTAGTGCACCCTCAGTAGCACCTCAGATTCTGTGAAGTACAAGTGCTCTGACATTTATAAGTGAAGTCTGTATTCCTCCTTGTTCTCAGCCTACTGGCAGTGGGAGAAAGAGTAGGTTGTAAAATGAAGTTTAGAGGGTCCAGAATCAATGAAAGAACGAGCCCCTTCCCTTCGAGGATTACCTCTAAATATGCATAGGGACCATAACATAATTCATAGATGCTTTCAGTCTAAATCCATGGATATGGATCAGATATTTCTCCTTTCAGGCTCTGACTGCTGAAGCGATTTCTCTGTTACATTCAAAGGGTCACTAAAGTAATGCCTACGGAGAACTCTAATACAGCATTATATTCTTCAGGATTTGACTTTGTGTCTGTAGAAGAGGCATGAACATTTTCCTCTGCAATCAGCACTTTATGCTCATATGTGCTTCTCCCCACCATCATACTTAATGCTTTATTTTAGTGTCTCACGCACAATTTGCCTAAGACATACTATGGGGAAAACCGCAATAGGTATTGTGAAGAGCTATAAACAATAAAAAGACATCTAGCAAATTCAACATTAAATCTCCAAGTCATTAGAAAACCCCTTGACTATCCTCTCTTACGTACAAAAACTCCCTTGTAGTGACTAATCTGTGCTAGTATATCACAGGGCACTTATTAATAAACCTGATAGTCAGAGACACTCAGCTCCGACAGACCCCTGATGTTTACGGAGCCACAAATACACTGCACATCTAATAATAGAGCTCTTAATGCCTATCCAGTCCCAGACTCAGAGTGCATACAATACATAGGGGAAAACAACTGTTCAAATGTACACAAGATTAAGGTTCACTGAAGACCCAACGTATCTCTTGCCAGAAGTACAATAGCCAACAATTTCAAGGTACCAAATGCAGATGATGCTGTTTCTTCGATTATAAAAAAGTTTTTAGGCTTTTGCTCTGTTCAGTCTTACGAATATTCATAAAGGTCAAGGAAATGAAAAATAGCTTTCTCGTTAAGGAGGGCTCCCGCTGCATTTATAGTCTAAATTGCAAACAGAAATGCGAGACACTATCCTTCAAGACTAAAAGATATCCTTATGCCACTAAATCTAACAGAAACTATAGTCTGCACTTTTTTGTGCACCATTTCTATACTAAAATCATGATACGAATTGATTGTCAGAAACCAAAATAAATATATCCCAGTATTTTTGTGTAACAGGTAGTTATCAGATCAGACACCATCACCAAGATTTTCAAGAACAGATGCCTAAAGTTAAACTGAAAGGTAGATATTCGAGCAGTTAAATAAATGCACGACTCTGCAAAAAGCTGAGCATTCCCTAGCTCCCACTAAAATCTCTTGTTAGCTAGTATGGCGAAAGTATGAATGGTTGCTAGAAAATAGTTCAATCTAGCAGGAAAACTTCAAGCGAATCCCCATGAAAACTACTATTTGTAAGCATCTATGACCAAAGATTGATTTAGCCACATAGACAGGAATTTGCCCAAGTCATACACAGTGATTTAAATGTTTAACAATGTTCCCCTTTAACTGAGCACAGAAGAAATTTCCCTCATCTTTGCATCTGTATACATGTACAATATAAATTACAGAGTCTTCCATATCTCCATATCTGGCTTTAGTACATTCTGGTTCAATCAATGTAAAGTTCAGTAAACAGGAGAACTAACAGCCAGATTAACCTACCAAAATGAAGAAAAATGGGGAAGGAAATGAGCTACCTTTTCCAGACCAAGAGCTGACATTTTTACCTTGCTATCTGAGTCTTTCTACTGCCTACGGCTCTATGATTAATTATTATATTGGCCAGATTAGCCTGATTACATCTCTCTTCTTCAGACAAAGCAGACTTTTTTTCCCCCCTCAGCTTTCCATGAATAAGACCCCATTAAATCACATGTAACTGATATGACAACCTCAGTACTAATTTCCTTGCTCTTCTCTATGCTCTTAACAGGAAAACAATTGACTACTCCATTCTCATCCAGTTATTTGGCACAGAAAAACCTTAAATCATATCAATCTTATTGATGTAGGAGGATGTCAAATGCAATTGCAGGAAACATTTCTGAAGGACAACATCCCTGGTTGTCAGAGGCTTGATTCTTATTCAAACTAACCTCCCTTTATGTTATTTTGGTAGTATAGGACTTAATGTGATTGTGAATCAGACCATCATTTAAGATAAAACCAGAATGTGCATTTGAGTCTATGACGGTGAGTTTTTAGGCACACTCTCCCTTTAGATTGCTTTAGATTCTCAAAGCTAAATTTTTAATTTCCCAAGCTACTGGCTCTTCTCTGTAATTACAAGGTAAATGTGGGGCAACTACAATTTCTAATGACAATGGTGTAGTTGTTGGTGTAAAACTCTAGATACATTTTTCCATAAAATTGTACCATACCTATAAGTCATTAAATGAGATCAACATTGCTTTAAATGTCTTCAGAAAATCACAAGAAATAGAAAAGATCCCTGAGAACAGCCAGTTCACTACTCCTAAGTCTAACAAAGGACTTTCTTCTGCTCTGTGCTGCCAAATAACAAGTTTTCACCAAATGAACAATAACAGAAAGCGTAAGATTTTAAGTTCAAAGTATCAAAATATGGTTAATTATGTTCTCTAGATAAATGTGTTTTATTTACTTTTAAACGGAACTGAAAAATTAAGCTACTTGTCAAAGACAGCATCATCTTAAAATTTTCTTACCTGTGCAATAAGCCAATCCACTAGTTTACTTGCAGGGATTACTGATTTGTAGGTCTTTAGATGGTAGTCACGGTCTCTGATCAAGAAAGAGAATTCAGGGAAAATCAGGACAAAAAAGTAAACATTTCTTTTACACTCCAAACCTACAGATACTATTGTGACCTACTATTATGAAATTTAGGAATGAAGAAATATAGATGGAAAAAAAAAAGAAGACTCCAAGGCACAAATAAATAAGACAAATAATAGGAAGCAGATATCCTTTTTCACTAGAAAAATGGACAATGGACTAGTTTTTCTACCAACTGGAATTAGGAAGATATTTCAGATCAATACAGAGCAGTGTTATTTCAAATTTCTCTAGGTGTTCTTTCATGCCATCTTCAGAGAGCTCATATGCCTACCAGTGGCAACCAGAACATTCCTTTCACACGTGTAACTGAGCTGCTTCTTTAACTCAGGTTAGAATATTGCCACCATCGGGCCTGCTGAAAATCACATTCTTCTGGCTGGAAGTCATCTCCAAGTTTCCACCCTAATGTGAATTCCATCCATCCATTCATGTCCAGTTCATACTTATAGGCTCAGTGCCAGCCCCATCTACAAGCTTAAATAGTTCTTCTCTAGTGTTTAGCCATCAATGTATTCATAGACAGTGACCCTACACATTTCCGCTGTGCCCCCTTTTTCTTATGCTCACTGAATTAAGCACCTTTTAACCTACTCTGTAAAGAGAGGTTTTCCTGATTCTCTGCACCTGTTCAGATTTTACTTCCTTTAGCAAAATATCACACAGTAGCCAGATACAAATAGAGTACACAGTGTTCTTTTATGGCATTAGATAATTTCAGCCACTGTAAATAAAAAAAAGAAGTGTTGTATTTAGGTCTTGTAACACAACTTGCACCATCTCACACACAGCCCTTGTAGAGAGCAGCACTGCTCCTCAAATACGGAAAAGAAACCCTATTGTAACTTGCTGCATTTAGCAGCTTTCTTCCATTCCTCTTCTCAGAGCCATGGAGATAATTGACATTTCTAGTCTTTCATAAAATACTTCTACAGAATTTTGATACAAATATAAGAGAACTATGTGGCTCAGGACACCGGGCTCTAACACCTTTCACCTCCAGGTCACTGGATTTAATCCAGCTCGTGAGAGAATGAAAAGCTCTTTCCATTTTAAGGCTGTTTACTGGCCTGTGTGAAATAAGTTTGGTGGTCTTGATCCAGTTCCTAGTTCCACATTACAAAAGCCATTACCACAATTAATTTGCATTAATTGGCTCCCTCTTGTTGAGAGTCTCAGTAGAGAGGCCAAATGCTGAATGGCTATGAAGAATTAATTCCTCTCTCACCCTTGGAGGTGGTCCTTCTATTTCAAGCTTGGGGTCCACTGGCATGACTGTGGAAGGAAACTTTCACAGCCACTGTGACTGTTTTACAGTCCGGATGTATCTATACAGCAGCTCAAGAGAAGACTTTATTCTTTAGTTCTGTTAAATCAATCTCTTTCATTAGCACCACACCATTTGATATTTCCTTTTTTCTAAAAACCTAAAATCAAGCCACAATCTAAAATTCATCCTACTCATGTTTTCCTTTTACTAATCATCTACAGATACAAATATGTTGTGACTGGCTTTTGCAGTCACAGAAATGCCTGTGTTTTTGCAGAATGCAGGGTGTGAGAAATTAGAAAGGGAAGCAGGACTTTCAGAACTTGGAAAAAAAAAACAACAACACAAAACCCCAAACATGACAGCATTTCCAGAAATATGTGTGCTCAGAACAAAAGCTTTCCTCATAGTGCTTACACACATTTTTTGACTTGTCTTCCAGTAATGTGCTAAACCCAGCACAAAACTGTGGGAGTTTTCTGGGCAGTTTTTCCTTCTCACACTCTTATCTTGAGAAAATGTGCTTTTGAAATGTCAGAACAATAAAGCAAAGCATTAAAATATTGAGGGCTAATAAGTAGGAGTTTCCAGACTGTGAGAAGCAACTCTTAACATTTTAATACAGATGCTGACATGGAGGTAGAGTTTTGAATAAGCTGGCATCAGGATCTCGGTCCAAGGCCCAGTCTTTCACTGCTTGAAGTTAAATGCTTGTCAGAATGAATATTTCAACATTAGTTAACTGACTTTTTCCCCCATTTCAATCTAGCCTGAACAAGAGTAGAGCATGAATCATAGAATGTTATCCAGAACCATGAGCTGCAGGTGAATAGTCAAATATAGATGTGGAAACCATTGAGGTTTTGGCAGAACCTTGCCGCCTCACAGAAACTAGAGGAATATAATGCTGTTCACAGGGTCCAGCCCATCTATGCACTGAAGTACTGTCAATCACATGTGTAAGTGGAAGCAATCTCTCCCACCCTCACATCTTCCCCAAACCGGAGCAGCGACATATTCAGAACCTTCTCTACATCTAAGATTTTTGAAAATGTTTTACTTTTTATGTATGATCACCCAAAGTAGCGTACTTTGTTTCCAATGGGGTATATCATCTTGTCCTCAAGTACATCAGTGTCAGAGTTTACTTAATGAAAATTTTAAAGGCAAAGGCTACATAGAACCCCCCAAGTTTCCAGGGAAAGCAACTAAGCAAAATTATGTTCCAAGGTTGTCAACAAAGCCATTGAATTTTGAACTTTATGATTCCTCCAGATCCTCTTGGCATATGCCCCTGTGTCTCCAAGCATTTTTGTCGATTTTCTACAAGAAAGGTTGCACCAGAAAACTAGGCCTCATCAACCTTGCCAGCATGACTGCAGGGATCAGCAGTCTGAAGATGCCAGATACAGCAGCGGTCCAAAGACATAGCAGAAAGTAATAGGCTTTGTACAACTGGCTTGGCTAAAAGCTAGCTCCTTGAGGCTAACATCAGGCTTGTCAGAGGCAAAGAGACATGGTAAGAAGACATAAAAGGATGACAGCCTAGGAGATTCAGTTTTCTAACAGGGAGGTAAAAGGAAGAGTGAGTAGGAAAGAGAATGACGGGAAGAAAAGCCTGAACATATTGAGACTGGTAAGTCTATCCAGAAGGATCCTATAACTTCTGAGAGTCTGCTATTTTTCACTGGTCATAAATAGTTTAAATTCATGCTGTTACTAACACAGATTAATCCTGATATGAGAAGATTCTCCAGCTGGGATTTTATTACAAAAATAGCCCAATGATAAAACACCACAAGACAGGCCTGTGGTTATCTTGTCCTTATGGGTTCCCTGCAGCATAAGACAACATCCCTTTCAGTTTGCGGGCACCCTGAGGTCTGTGAAATTTTTTAAGCTTCACTTACCATTATTCTTACTCTGCATGTGAATACCCATCTTAAGGGGTGAAATTGGTATGTGCAAATACATACACACATGCATATACATAACCATTTTGCCTAGCAATGGCTGCATCACGCTTGCCTGCTCTCTCCACCCCCTTTAGGCTAACTGTAATCTGTACTATTATAGAATGGCTATTCTGGGAAAAAAACAGAGATCTAATTAGGCAAATTTATGACAGATGAACTGTAACTATCTTTGCTGCTCCTTTCCGCATGATAATGGCATCTCTCAGAGAAACATCTGTTGTACAACTCAGGGACAAGAGGTCTGGTTTTTTGAATTTGGGACTCCAGCCATGCCCACCGGAGGTTTTTTCCTTCCTCATCATTTTTTTGTACGTAAAAATGAAGTTCTCCTAAGTGAAAATGCCTAATTTTCAATCACAAACATCTAATCAGAACACCTACATGGCTCAGGGTGGTTTCCATTACAGGCCAGAAATGTTCATCTGATGTCACAGTAAGGCAACAACATCTGAAAATCATCTCCTGAGATCTGGGAAGAGAGTTAACTCACACTTGCAGATTATCTCAATTCTTCAGCATTTATTTACACAGACCTAAGTTTTGAAGACTCCACCCAAAATTTTCAAGTTTGTTTTTCAAATTACAGCTTCAGGTTTTATTCCACTTCCAGTTGTTTTTTGTTTGTTTAGAGTGCTTTGAATGAAAGAATCCTAGCATCACATCAGAACCTGTTTACATCACTTTAGCATCTGTTTACATTTTCTATAACCCAAATAATAGAGCAGCTACAGTCACACCACACGATCTGCCCTGAATCAGTAGTGACTTACTAATCACACCCACTTTAACGCACAGAAAATGCCAGAGTAAACAAATAAACTTGTGTCATGCTAACAGCTTTCATGAACTGATAGGGAAAGCAAATGGCAGGAAGACTATAACACCAGCCTTTCACTCTCCCAGAACCCAGTTCCAACATCCTCCAGCAGAAGTACAACTACAGATCTAAACTGTAGAGACAGAAGGGTAGTAAAAGAGCCAAGCAAATGCAGAAAACTGCTGTTTATAATAAGAAAGAAGCAAGATTTCAATAGTAGCACGTCATCCTTTAACAAAGCCAGATAATATATGGAAGGAGATCATGAAGGTGAACTTACTTTACCACTGGAGTGTATAGGCAGTGTAGCCGGCAGTAGAGCCTCACACCCTGAAGAAGGAAAGATGCATGGTATTATCAGTTTTTTTCCTTTTCAGAGAAACATTGACCAGCTAAAGCTAGCAAAACCTGGACACTGATGTCTCTACTCAGCTGAAATTATCTATTGACTAACTGTTTTTCAAAACAGTTCCCTTACCCTCTCTGTCAAACATTCTTTCTTATTTCCCTGCTTCCAGAAGCCAAAAAAAATCTGTTCTTTTATCTCTAATCACCTCCATTCCAACATTTTCTCCATTAAACCTTCCTCACAATTACCCCATGAACTGATGTCCATAAGAAGAAATCCAATTTATTAAAAGGGATTAGGGCAGATATGGGATCAACAGAACTCATTTGACATGCAATTATCAGGAACAGCAGTTAAATATTGATCTCTTCTATCTCCCTGAACCATAATGCCCAGATTTGCAGCAGACATGCTGTATTATGGCTTACTGTTTTCTTTTAAGACCTTTTGTTACTATATTAGGATTGCAATCAGCAGTCTTAGGTGCAGTCACAACTTTATTGTTATTTATTGCTCTGCTTCCCCTTGCTACAGCAAATGTCTTCTATGGTACTGGGATGGATAGCTTAATACAACAAAGATAAACAGCATTAGGGATCTCCTATATAACAGGTCAATGACATTTGGAGGTAGAGCAAACTCTTTTGATCGTTCTTATGCAAATCACAAAGTTCCAACTAAGAGTGATAATACAAACCTTGGACATGATGTCCTCCAATTCACTTCTTGGCTTGTATGTTCCATCATCATAGCGAAATCTGTACATCACCTGCTCATTCTTAAACTGGTGCTTATCTGAAACTATAACACCGGTATGATAATTAAAATTAGTCTTTTCTCCCCTGCCATTTTCTACATAGGCCAGTTGGTACATCAACACCTAAGTATTTGCTGATATCTATCATTTTCTGAAGACCTTTTCAAATTGCCCCTTATTGCCCCCTATGCTTATGTGCACTTATGAATAGCTCCTGCAACAAAAGCAGTTTTCTAAAATACTGCAGCTCCAATAAAATTTAGATTTCTTCCTTTTACACCAGATTCAATTTATGTAAGTCTTTGGAAACAGTCCTAGTGAAGGTAATTGGGACTATGTGACTTTTTGATAAGTTTTGAACAAAGTGCCTGCAAATTCCCACAACAGTTATTACAGCACTAAAGTCATGTTTGCAGTTCTGCAAGTCCAAAAGCAGAAGCATGCTGGTGGGAGGAACTACAGCTGTTAGAGATATTCTTCTACCATGGTTCTTGTATTTACTAGTGAGTTCCCTCTAAAAATTAAATAGTATTTTTGAGAGACTGCTTTTTCACCCAGAATAGCCATAGCACAGTGGAGCAGTTAAAATCTTACTGGGTAATGCTATATACTGATAGGCCTCAAAGACAAGGACACAAAAGATGTTTCAGTGTGATAAGGAACCATTTCAAAAGAAGCATTGGCCAAAATCAAAAAAGAGTTAAAAACCTTACCCAGTTTCAAACAGATTTATCCAATGACCAGATTGGAAGACAGTTGAAGTCCATATCCAATTATATGTAGGTTTATCCTGTCTCTATTCTAAGGTAAACTATTTCAATAGAACATGGAGGTGGGAAACCCTCATACTGAAGGTAGAAATTTAGCAACTAGTAGAAATTATTTGTTTCACTGATTAGTAAATAAGTGATAATTAGAAGTAAAAAGTGCCAATGACTGTTCAAATTCAAAATAAGTAGTAAAGTATCTTTCAGAGTTTACCATACATAGTATAGAAATGCCATTGTTCACAGCTTAATTTAATGGAGACCAGTTACAACTACGTAGAGAAGGAGGAGGAAATCTAGAGAAGAGCAACCAAAGCAGACAGCAGATAAGGTAGGGTATCTTAGTCACTGTAATCTTTCCTGCCTTTGCCAATGTAACAAAAGCATGGCCAGATCTTTGTGCTGGAGGACCCTTGAATATTTTGGATGCAGTGTTTAATAGTGAAGGCACAGCATTTGATGAACTGGGAGAAAATATGGATTTACACTATTTAAGATGTACCTTAGCCTGCGTTTGATTAACCTGAGAAAACTGATTGCACTGGATGACTAAAGACAATTAAACAGAGGCAGACTCAGAAGTACCAGTACTCAGTTTGAGATTTAATCTGCCCCTTGCAGAGTGGGCAGAACAATTGTTTGGAAGGCAGAGATCAGAAATTCTTAAGGCCTTCCCTCATTACACAGGGCATCCTGGTCTTTAAATAAAGATTCCTGCTTTTGGTGATTTTTTTTCCTTAATTTCACAGAATAAAACAAAATTTGCAGGATCTGGTGTATATCCTTTTGTATACAGTGGAATCTCTAAGCTGCATAAGCTATTGATTTCTGTGAGTGTCTGCAAGCTCTGGATTTTATATTTCTAAATACAATTGAGAATGAAGTCTGCAGAAAACGTCTTTTTTGTCTGGCACGCAGCAGACCAGGTTCTGATTGCCTCTGCTCTGTGACAGGTACCAGAACTTCCACATCAGCAGTCCGTGATAAAATAGTGAGAATTAAAGGAGATACAGAGGAAATTGAGTGATAAAACACACAGAGCTAAGCACTTAGCACAGGGCTCAGCATTTAGCAATCTTCTATGGCCCTGCTGCTCAGGCAGGCTGAGAGATCAGCAGTTTTCACCTGACAGTAATGCTATGCCAAGTGAAAACAAAAGATAAAAGATATTGCCTAACGTAGAACAGGGGTAAAGGCTTCATTATGATGCTTAAGTTTTAAGTTCTTGCTACATTAGGAGACACATAATGGCATACTTTCATGTTTAATGATTTATAAAAATCTCAAGGGATATTTCCTTAAGTAAATGCAGCATTGCAAATGCCTTCCAATGTCTAGCAATAACCGTCCTTGGAGACACTAACATCAGGAACTCTGTTAAAACCAAACCAGGTGCATCTCACTCAGGGCATTTGAATAAGGGGAGCAGTACACATAACAGCACAACTTTCTTTGAGCTGTAGATCTGTGTTTAGAGAAAAAGGGCACTGCCGAAACTGTCAGAGTACAAAGTTATGGCAAGGTAAACAGTCATCATGAAATAACAAGTCTCAGGAGAACTTTCTGCACCAACAGTGTAAGTGTACACATTCAGAACTTAGGCACGTAAGGGTGCACGTACAAAAAAGCATTCTTCATCCAAAAGGGGATCCCTACACATTGGAGCCAGAGTGTTTCAGTTCTCCAAAGCCACAGTTAGGGCCAAGTATTCAAGAGTTCAGTGCTTTTGAGCTCCTGCTCAAAGCCCTTCAAAGTCTGAATGTGCCTTAAAGTATGTCTTGGTACCTAGGGTTGGACGTGTATGTGCATGAAGGATTATGGTACTGCTCATATTAGATTTCTCTGTGTTAATTAAAAGAAGATAACAGACATAATTTCTTAACAGCGTTATTGTCACCTGAAAGACAAGTTTGTGGAGCTGAGTTACCAAGAGATTAAAGCAAGACTAGCCTAATTAAATGGCTCCCCTATTTAAATTGGCTTGCAAAAGATTGTATGGAAATGTACACCACTGGTGACTTAAGACCTATATACTGCATTCCTTTGATGTGCGCTTTGCAGCTAACCTCACCTGAATATTGAAATTGGGGCACTTGCTGTTTAACTAGAATAGGACTATGTTGCTCTGTCTGCATAATGCAATATGAAAACAATAGGAAATAGCAGGCCAAATCTGGATTTAAAGGACGTAATCTGAAGAAATTATAGAGATCTTATTTTAGTAGAAACGCAGACAGCACAGAAAATTTTCAAACAAATGTCTTGTGCTACTTTGGCCATGCAGCATTTTTGTATGCACTATCCTACTCTTCTAAAATACTCCTCATTGCTACACTTCAAGGTCATTTGCTTGGTGTGATGAAGAAATATGGTGCATCACTATTTTAAAGAGACACATTATTGCCAAATGAGCTGTAAAGAACGAATCCCACAACAGACCCTCCATCAACTCTTTTCTTATGAGAAGAAGTCTCATTAGAAAGAATGACCTATTGTCTGGAGCCCCTCATTCTGTTTGTACCAGTGCCCCAGTCTAAAAGAGGACTGCTCGACTATCATCTGTATTGCTGATGTCTCATATGGAAAGCTACATTTATTGATCACTACAGATTTTCAAACACACATAGTACAAAGGAATATATATCTGATATAGTTCGCAACAAAGATGTTACAGAGAAATCAAGCAACTGCAGGCATAGACCCTTTCAGGATACCCAACTAGTCCTGTTTTCAAGATATAAATTTGCCCATTCATTAACCCCAAAAGTCATTAAACATTTTGAGGATTTGATGGGTATGGTACAGGAAAGTATTTGAACATGATGTGAACAGCTGCAGTCAGTTTTCCATCCTCATTTCCAGGGCATTACTGAAAGCTGACATTTCTTTATGGCATGGAGCACTCACCGTGATGAATGATTCCATTTTCCAATAATGCCTGTCCCAGGTTCACCCCTTCCTCTGGTTTGCTTATTTCTCCAATCTCTGTGAGCCATGATACAAACTCACTGCAAAGGGAAGCAGAACAGAAACAATTGGCTTTTTCACTCTGAATATAAGCAGACATCAGCCAACCACAGGAGACTTTCTCCTTAACGCAAGTGTGTAAAATGATGTAAGTGATGATACCTCTATTAGGTGGCTCAATTTCCTACGTTTCTTGAGGAAATGCTCTTCAGAAGATCCAGATCTCCTATCTATGACTTTTCCCTCCATTCCTCTTAGCTCATCATAATTAGCATGCACAGAAAAGGAAAGAAGACCTGGCTGCATCTATAAAGATGCTGCAGATCCTTATTTTATTAAGCAATCCAGACATCCAAGGGGGAAGAGGAAAGCAAGATTAACTGGTGACCTTAAAAACAACAAGTTGGGCAGTAGAGAAAACAGCTACTTCTATCCAAGCTATCCCTCCAAGTGGTGTTTGTCATCTTAGTTACATATGCTCTTCACTGGGTCTGATTTCTGCTCTTTCCCCCCCCGCCAGAGGTGTAATTGCAGTGACTTTAATGGAATCACAGTAGGACTCAGGATAGAAGACTCAACCTACTGAATTCAAGCACGGAGCAGTAAGAGAGAGCACAAGTTCCATTGACAGGTTAATTTAAGGTAATTTACTGGAGTCGATGCCTGGCAGATACATAAATGATGCTTCTAATTTATAGACAAAAGGTGCTAAGACTGTCTGCTCATGCAGCACAAAACAAATTCTCTCTCTAGTGAGGGGCAAAGCTGTAAATATGGGCAGAATAAAAGCCAAAGATGGATAGATATGTAGGCAGTTACTCAATTAGAAACAGTAGGTACAGGAAAACAGACAGAGTCACAGAATGGAAGAGGTTGGAAGGGACATCTGGAGATCATCTAGTTCAACCCTCCTGCCAAAGCAAGCTCACCTAGACCAGGTTGGACAGGATTGCGTCCAGGCAGGTTTTTAATATCTCCAGAGAAGGAGACTCCACAATCTCTCTGGGCAGCCTGTTCCAGTGCTTTATCACCCTCAAAGTAAAGAAGTTTTTCGTCACGTTCAGTTGGAATTTCCTGTGTTCCAGTTTGTGCCCGTTGCCCATTGTTCTGTTGCTGGGCTCCACTGAAGAGTCTGGCCCCATCGTCTTGCCACCCGCCCTTTAGATATTGATAAGATCCCTTCTCAGTCTTCTCTTCTCCAGGCTAAACAGACCCAGGTCTCTCAGCCTTTCCTCATAAAAGAGGTGCTCCAGTCCCCTGATGGTCTTTCTAGCCCTCCACTGGACTCTCTGCAGTAGTTCTTTTTTTTAAACTGGGGAGCCCAGAACCGGACACAGTACTCCACATGTGGCCTCATCAGGGCAGAATAGAGAGGGAGAATACCCTTCCCTGACCAGCTGGCCACAGTTTTTAATGCACCTCAGGATACCACTGGCCTTCTTGGCCACAAGGGCACATTGCTGGCTCATGGTCAACCTGTTGTCCACCAGGACTCCCAGGTCCTCCTCCACAGAGCTGCTTTCCAGCAGGTCAATCTCTAACCTGTACTGGTGCATGGGGTTATTCTTCCCTAGGTGCAGGACCTGCCTTTGCAAGGATTTGCCTTTGTTGAATGTCATAAGGTTCCTCTCCACCCAACTTTCTAGCTTGTCCAGGTCTCACTGAATGGCAGCACAGCCTTCTGGTGTATCAGCTACTCTTCCCAGCCTTGTATCATCAGCAAACTTGCTGAGGATACACTCTGTCCCCTCATCCAGGTCGTTGATGAATATGTTGAACAAGACTGGGCCCAGCAGTGATCCCTGGGGAACACCACTAGTTACAGGCCTCCAACAAGACTCTGCACCGCTGATCACAACCCTCTGAGCTCTGCCATTCAGCCAGTTCTCAATCCACCTCACTGTCCATCCACCTAACCCATGCTTCCTTAGCTTACCTATGAGGATGCTATGGGAGACAGTGTCAAAAGCCTTGCTAAAGTCATGGTAGACAACATCCACTGGTCTCCTTTCATCTACCCAGCCACTCATGCCATCATAGAAGGCTATGAAATTGGTCAAGCATGATTTCCCCTTGGTAAATCCATGCTGACTTCTCCCAATAACTTTCTTTCCCTTCACATGGTTAGAGCTAACATCCAGAATGAGCTGTTCCATCACCCTTCCAGGGATGGAGGTGAGGCTGACTGGCCTGTAAGTTTCCTGGGTCCTCGTTCTTGCCCTTTTTGAAGACTGGAGTGACACTGGCTTTCCTCCAGTCCTCAGGCACCTCTGCCATTCTCCATGGCTTTTCAAAGATGATGGAGAGCAGCTTCACAATAACATCTGCCAGCTCCCTCAGCACTCGTGGGTGCATCCCACAGGGGCCCATGGATTTGTGGGTGTTGAGTTTGCCTAAATGATCTCTAACCTGACCCTTCTCAACCAAGAGAAAGTCTTCCTTTCTCCAGACTTTTTCTCTTACCTCCAGGGTCTGGGATTCCTGGGGGCTGGCCCTAGCAGTAAAGACTGAAGCAAAGAAGGCATTCAGTAACTCTGCCTTCTCTGTATCCTCCATCATCAGGGCACCAACCTCATTCAGCATGGGGCTCACATTTTCCCTAGTCTTCCTTTTGCTACTGATGTACTTGAAGAAGCCCTTCTTGTTGTCCTTGACATCTCTTGCCAGATTTAATTCCAAGTGGGCCTTAGCCTTCCTTGTTGCATCTCTGCATCCTCTGACAATGTTCCTATATTCCTCCCAAGTGGCCAGTCCCTTTTTCCATATTCTATAAACCTCCTTCTTCCATTTGAGTTTTTTCCAGAAGACCCTTGCTTATCCATGCAGGTCTCCTGTCTCCTTTGCTTGTTTTCTTACTCATCAGGATGCACTGATCTTGAGGTTGGAGGAAGTGGTGCTTGAATATTAACCAGCTCTCTTGGACCGCCCTATCTTCTAGAGCCCTAACCCATGGGATTCCTCCAAGCAGGTCTTTGAAGAGGCCAAAGTTAGCCCTCCTAAAGTGCAGGGTTGTAAATCTACTTATTGCCCTGCTTCTTCCATGCAGGATCCTGACCTCCACCTGACTCTCATGGTCACTGGAGCCAAGGCTGCCCCCAACCTTCACATCCCCAACCACTCCTTCTTTGTTTGTTAGCACAAGGTCCAGCAGCACACCTCTCCTCATTGGCTCCTCCACCACCTGCATCAAAAAGTTATTATCAATGCTCTGCAGAAACTTCCTGGACTGTGTGTGCCTGTTGTGTTGCCTTTCCAGCAAATTCAGTGTGGTTGAAGTCCCCTGTGAGAACCAGGGCCTGTGGTCATGAGGCTACTTTCAGCTGCCTGTAGAAGGTGGCATCAACTTCCTCTTCCTGATCAGGTGGCCTGTGGTAAACACTCATAACAGTATCATCCATATTAGCCTGCCCCTTAATTCTTACCTATAAGTACTCAACTTGTTCTTCATCCACCCCTACGCAGAGCCCGATACATTCCAGTTTCTCTCTCACAAAGAGCAACTCCAACCTTGCCTTGCTGGACTGTCTTTCCTAAAATGTACACAGCCATCCATGACAGCATTCCAGTCATGTGAGCTATCCCACCACGTCTCTGTAATTGCAATGAGACCATGGCCCTGCGACTGCACACAGATCTCTAGTTGTTCCTGTCTATTCCCCATGCTGCATGCGTTAGGGTACAGACATTTCAGAGAGGTAACAGAGCGTGCAGTTTTCCCTGGAGGAGTGCAAGAGGATCCACCATAGCCTTACACACCCTTGAGGTGGATGACTTTCTGGTTCTCACCTTGGGAGGCAGCTAAGTAACATTTGCGGCTGCCCTGGTTGGCCTGGCTTATTCCCCTTATATGGCATGAGCACTGCCATTTGGACCCCATCCCCCAAGCCCTTCAGTTTAAAGCCCACCTCACCAAGTTCATAAGCCTGCTACCAAAGATTCTGTTGCCTCTTCTAGGCAGGTGGATTCCATCCCTCCCTAACAGGTTATAGTCATCAAAGAATGTCCCATTGTCATAAAAGCCCAAACCCTCACAACAGCACCAGCCACGTAGCCAGAAGTTACTATGCATCATATGTCTATTTCTGGCTGCCTCCTTTCCTCCAACTGGTAAAATGGAGGAAAAGATAACTTGGGCACCAATGTTTTTCACTTGCACCCCCAAGGATTTATAGTTTTCCTTAATTTTGCCCACTTCTGCTTGCAGTGTCATTCATGCCCACATGAAAGAGTAACAGTGGATAGTAGTCCGTGTTCTTGACAAGTTGTGGCACCCTCTCAGCCATGTCTCAGATCTTAGCTCCCGGAAGGCAGCATACCTCTAGTGACTCCCTGTAGGTCGGCAGATGGGTGCCTCAGTGCCCTTTAACAGAGTCACCCACTACTAGCTCTCATCATTTCTTTTTACAGTATCCACTCTGTGCTGCTGGTATTTTTTCCCCTCGCAGATCTTGCTTGTGGGTGTCTATAGCTATTAAAGCTTCATATCTGTTTATAGTTATGATGCTGGAGTGTGGAGACTGAAGTGGAGTCCAGCTTTTGTGGGTCACCAGGGTCCAGGGTGCCTCATTCTCAGTGGTGTCTGCTACAGGAACATGGCTATGGAACCACCTACCTTTCTCCGTCTGGGCTCCTCTAATATTGCACAGCCTTTTAACTGTTTCTTAGACATTGCAAGCCTGATGAATACAGCACTGCCAAAGCTTCAGGGGGCTCATTTGTTTGCCAGGTTAATTAGCAATTATACTAGAAATGTGTTAAATTCATAGAGAAGAACAAAAGAAATATATGAAAGTAAAGCGACATATGGGAAATCTGAGTTCAACAGACCACTTGGGTGCTTGCCAGTGTGCAGAGGGTTGCTGCTTATCAGAACCAGTATCCATGCCTCCACTTGTGGGCTCTAAATGAAGTATTTTTAGTCTCTTCATGTTTATCAGAGCTGACTCATCTAAGCTGTAGGTTGTATTTGCATTTTGCCTTTAGAATAACAACAACTTCGATACTGATAACTTCGGTTTGCTGAGGGGCTACTCTGTAACTGTCATAGTGTAGAAAAAGCAGCAGAATCTATTTAACTATGCCAGGGGAATCCCATGGAAACCAGCAGAGTTTTGTAAAACTCCTAAAACCAGAGAACTGTAGTGATGAGTCAGACTCTCTATCTTCTAAAGAAAGCTCATTCTCAATTTCCCAGTGATTCTGAACTGTTTCTAGAAGTATTTAAAAGCTGAAACGGAATATAAACTGCAGAGGGAAGAGAGGTAAGAATGATCCTCCACATCCATTACTGAGAATACAAGACACACACTCTGTGGAGTGGCCCATCACAGACATGCTGGCTGATGACTGTAATCATATTAAGTACCCAGGGTAGATGCCCAGTTGCTATACATTCTTCTGTCAAGTGCAATGGGTCTACGGCAATTTACAGCACTTAAATATTTGCCCAAAACTTCAGCAGAACACTGCTACCCTGTTAGCTTTCCTGCTTCTTTTATTTGGAACGTGTCCCTGGAGTTTATTTGGATTTTAAATGTAAGGCAGTCTTAAAGTTTGAAATTGAGAGCTGAAAAAGGGAAATAACTGAACAGTACTCTTACAGCCCTGAAGCTTCAGAACTATGGGATGGTTTTCTTAAGAGCTACTTTAAGACTTCTGTGGCATTTGATTTATAAACAAAATCGGTAATCAGTTCTTTTGAAGGTTTTATAAGCACTGAAAAGTGCATGATCCAGAAATATTCCAAGAGTTTTTTAAGCACATGCCGACTGCTGCTAAAAAAACATCAATTCAAAAAGTGGATGGCAAAGCTTGATTTGTTTCCTTATCTTGTCCTAAGCAGTTCTCCAGTATAACTGAGAGTATCCTCACTCCCCAGTGCTGCAATGCTCAGTTCTCATCTGGCATGCAGGTCAGACCACCACCTCCCAAGTATACCTCTGAAATTAAGGGACTTAGAACAGCTGGGTTTCTACTCAAGAAATACACAGGAAAATCCAACCTGTCCAGGTTTATGCAACCTGATCAGATATGTTTGTAATCTCCTAAGGTTAACAGATCCTCTCTATTACAAGCTCAACATAGTTCAAGGTTTTGCAATCAATGTAGCACAGTGCTGAAAAGAAGCATGGCAAGCATATAATTCACATATATTGGCACCAACATGCATTTTTCCCTTTCACATGCCTAAATGCCAGTACACCTGAGGAGTGGTTAGGAAAATGGATTTGCACTCAAGGAATTCAGTTGCTGAAGATAAGTTCAATAAATAGCCTTATACATAAATGCATGTGGTATTTCCAAAGATACTAGGATTAGTTCATGTTTTTTTTCCTGCAATTACATTTTATTTCTTGAATTATTAGATACTATCTGATGTCCAAAGACCAAGAGAAAAATTACTAGTGTTACTTTCAGCTGCATGCAGCAGAAAAGCACTAAGTACGTCTCAGCACAGTTATTAGTGACTCCCTTTGGCAGGAATATCTGAAAATATGAATAGGTCGCAGCCAATATGCACTGTTCAGGGGAAGCCCCAGGAATGATATGGAAAGTCTGCAAGTCATGACTGCATTATACCGATAGAATTGCGCTCAGCTGAGCTGCCCAGGACTGTACCAACAAGTGACTGTTGAAAAGAGATCAGCAGAGTTATTTTCTATGGGGAAGGCTGGAACATTAGTAGAAGTAACGCTTTTGTCAGAGATCAGGATACCTGTAGGTATCTCAGTTACCCATTGGCAAAGTTAGGCCAAGTCCTCACTACTGGAGCGTCAGCTGGCTGTCAAGCAAACTGAGAGCAATGAGCAGGACAGACTGTGGAGCATGTAAGAAAAGAGACATTTTAATAGAAAAAGGAGTAGCAGGAAATCCCAGGTAGGACTTGAGACTAAGAAAAATATCAGGGAATCCATAACAGTCTCATATATATCAGCACTGTAAGACTGTTAAGTTTCTGATCTGGTAGTTCCTGTTGCATGGAGAATAGGAAATGCTATATCATGCCTCCAAAATCAGACCTTGAAGGTCTCGTTTTGAATCCAGCAAGATCAGTTGCAGGGTGGAGATGTGAGAAGAAGAAAAAAGCAGCCAAATCTCCAAAACCCAGTAATTTTTTGTAGTTGAAATACTGCCAGCCTATGCTACCAGATTGTCTTCTGTCAGGCAGAAAGACAATGTATCATCTCCCCGCCCTGTACACAAGGAATGCTGCCCCAAACTGCCATTACAGAGACCAGGGGGAGGGAAGGGAAATGAATGGATAATCTGCCTCTCAGAACTTTTTTCCCTCCCACAGCTGATCATTTCAATTATAAACAGCTGAGGCGGAAAAGTCTTCTCAGGTCAACTAATGTGTCTCCCTGTGAGTCATGCAGGACTTTCCCCTCCCACAGCCCCACTGCTACCATATCTAATCTCTGATCTGATTTGTCCATGGGGTCTCTCTTCTACTGTCTCATATATGTAATTTTTAAAATTATTTTGTAATATCTAGCCTGAGTGAAAGAGGTTTTTTCCAGCCAATAAAGCCCTATACTTTTAAGAAATGCACCAGGTCTCCTGATGAACAAAATTTCAATTGTGTCTGTTACACTGACAAACAGGAAACTTCTAAATACAGTCCTGAGACTTGGACAGGTCTGCTGGATTTAAACATCACCTGGTAAGCATTTGCTTGGATACAAAAAAGGATACAGGTTAGGCCACCAACAGCCCTCAGCTTGCAGGAGTTAAGGTATTTTTTCTTAATCCTTTTGCTGATTTGAAACAGCTGTTATGAGTTACTGTACAATAGAATGAGCTGTCACTATACAGCCTGCGCATGGCATTAAATAGAAATCAAAGATTAATTTTAATAAATCACAACTGTGATGGAAGTTATGGCCTTTTCAATTAAGCTGCATCAAAGCACAACAGATCTAACCTCACAATGCCATCCCCAGAAAATCCCGAGTCTGTTCTTTTAATTGGTATGAAAGGGCCTTTTCAATTCAAATGCCACTTACTTGCCAAGAAAGCACTTGGGAACAGTACTTAATTTTCTCCTCCTGTCTTTGATAAGGTTCACTTTCTTGCTCATCATCATTTGGTACAGCTTCTCTCCTTTCTCTGCAATCATCACATAGGCATCCCTCTCCATTCCCAGTTTCAAACCTGGAATACAAAGCAGAAATTCCTTCAGATCCTTAACATCAGATAAAGTGTTTGCTCAAAGTCAAAAGCTGAGGCCAAACAGATAAAGCAGTAGAAACACAAAAATTAACTGACTTGTTTTCCAAATAGGGGGGAAATTGGGTCATTTATATATCTGAGTACAAAACTGTCATTAAAACTTATGGTTACATCACATCACGCAAAGCAGAATGGTTTACACAACGTGGAGAAGTTCCAAACAAAGGAAGATAAAACATATACCTTCTGAAACTGATTTCCTTTTGCAATTTAACTTCTGACCCTGAAATAACTGCCAGTGTAAGACTTGTTCAAGGCAGCTAAATGCTTGACAGAGCAGATGACTTTTTGAGTGTTCTATTACTTGTAGCCAAAAATACGAAACTGCTGAAATCAAATTCACATCCTTAAATAAATCAAAACTAGACAGAAACATTATTTTCTCATCCTTTCTTAATTAGCCTATTTACTAATACCCTTGGGCTAAAAATACTGTTTGACAATCATATTATCCAGTTAATGAAAGAAATACTGAATGATTTAAGGAATGACAGGTAATTGGATATAGAGAAAATTTCACATCCACTTCGTATGAATTTCCAGATAGCTCATGTTCACTTGAAAATTGCTACAGTCAGGAGGATGATCTCTGAAAACAATAGGTGTCTATGTTACAACTATCCTCATAACTGGCATTTTCTGGCACTCTTCCCTTTAGATTTGCAAATTGCTTTAGGAGGACAGCACATGAGAAAAGCTGTTTTGCTGCTTTAGGTGTTTTGTCTCTCCTAGCCTGAACAAATCATTTTGTTTCCTGGCTATGTTACTCTAAAATTTGCAAATCTAGACAACTCTGAAGTCCAAAACAGAGGCACAGATTTTAGACATCTCTAAGATTAACTTCAAAACAGGCAGCCTGAGTCGGTCCTGGATTTATGTACCTAATTTTTACAGAGATTGACATTAGGCAGAATTTAAGTGATCAGTGTAAGGCTAGAAAATGAAAACTGTACATTCTTTGGGAAGAGCAGTTCACCCTAACTGGACATAAATCCTGTTGCTTTATGGTAAGATACTGAAATGAATTTATAGTCTTCTGTGTCATCAGAGCTGCTTTCTAGCTTTTTGAAAACACTTAATGCATTTATTTTAGAGGCTTGAAATGCACGTTCCAGAAATTAGACTTGCACAATATTTTGTCTTTCAAATACAGTATTTCTTTCATGTGTCCAGTATCTGGCTAAAGGTTTTGGCTCCACAAATCCCCTGGCTTATTGCCGTTATTCTTCCATCCTCTTCTTCCCCCAATACTGTGATCCAATTCAATGCCAATGCTGACACGTGTAGCCGAGGCTAATTTGCAACGTGAACTTGTGATAGAAAACAGCCTGTGTAATAGTATACATGTTTCATGCTGGTCTTACATCACCGAATTCCCCAGGCTCTGATGTAAATGGCAGACTGGAATGCACATTCTACTCAACTCATCCTGCAGAACTGGGAATCCCACCAAGCTTTCTAATCCAAACACTGATATCTTTGTGACTTTGCAAGTACTCTGATCCAAAGGAGATTTTCCAATAAGGCCTGGAATGTCTGCCAGAGTATCTATGCTTATCCCAAGTGCCTGTCATCAGCTGCCACATTGTAAAACTATACGACAAAAAGTATGAGCAAAAATCCACTCTTAGCTGCATGGAAAACTTTGAAAAACTTTCTATTAAGGAATAGTTCTTTTCCCTTCCTAATATTTATTTCAGTCACCTCCCGATATTCTCAAGCTCCCTCTTTATAAATGGTCTGTTTTTCTAGTCCCGTCTTTTAATTTTTTATTGAACTTTCGGTCTCCTCACACATTTTACCTGATGCACAGGAAATTCCTCAGAGCACTAGTGATCGCACAAAGCGAAAACTCACTAAGAAATGGAGACTCACTGGATCATGTAGAGATATGATTTAGCACTCTGAGGGTAAAAGTAAAAGCTAAGAAATGTATTTTATTAAAAAAAAAAGATCATGTGGAAGATTAGAATCCTTGCAGTAGAGAAGGATGCAGAACTGACCAATGAGCACAGATCACGAGCTCAGAATGGTAAAACCACTTCCTCTTAATTAAAAGAAAAAATAAAATAAAATAAATCAGAACTGATTCTCTCTGTTGCCTTCAGGTAGTTCTTTTAGTTCTTTTGAATTCACATCATGCTCAATCTACATTTTGAAGGTAGTATCCTTGCTATTATCAAAAGGTGTATTTGTGTTCATATATGGTAAGGTATGTTAAAAATGTTTTATATTCTGTGGTAACAAATAACACTGAATTGTGCATTGTATTTAACAGATTAGATGCAAAGTATGGTAACATAAAAACTAAGGTTTGGATTTCAAAGGACTCTGCTTTCACTAAACTTCAGTGACAGATCTGTAACTTTCTTAAAATACTTCAAAAATCTAAAGCATTATTGCTTAGCAAGTGCAAGTTCTGAAAAAACACTACTAAAAAAGGGTTTCAGAGTGACCTCTTTCAGTATTAGCACAGATGAGCAATTACATCTTTAATGGAGTTGTGTGTGCAGAGAAGGTAACCACTTCTAAAAGTCAGGCACAGAATGTTTTAAAATAAGTGTCATCTCCTCCGGCAATGAGCTATTATTTTTCCCATTGAGCAAAAAGGGAAGCAGGTTCACTTGTGAAAGATAGTTCTGACTTCTAAAGGAACTCAAAACTTTTATCACCCCCCCTGATTCATGGCTTTGGAAGCTAGCTTCTATTGTACAACACCATTCAAGATAAGCTTAGCTTTTGTTTCGTTCCACAAGAACAGGTAGAAGTGACAAGCATCTGCATACATTTATCACTGTTCTCAGTCTAAGCATAATATTTCTAGAGTTTTTCTCCATGAACTGTTCTGTTTATTTCAAGATCACAGAGGCCGAGTTTGTGAGAGTGAGTTTGTGTCATTGCCTCTGGAAAAAGGCTGCACGCTGGATTTTCTTCTTTCCTTTTACTGATAGATACAAATAAAATTTTATCTTATTTACAAATAGAAGACCAAAAAAATGAAATTGATTAAATGTAATTTTTCCACAGTAATTCAATGCATCAAAGAAACTGACTCTGGCAAATAAAAATATTTGATAAATATACTGACACAAGTCCATAAAACCCCCAAGGTACAAATTCAGAAATATTTGTTTTCAATGACTTGATTTTCTTTGTCATTAAGGATAGATTTTAATTCTGCCCACGGAGGAAAAACCGCAACATTTTCTTTTTCTCTCAGATACTTATAGATGCAGATACATTTCTCCTTTGTAGAGAAGTTCATTTATTGCATTAGAAAATATGTTATCCACTTACTCTCTCTCTGCTCCCTTTCCTTGATTATAGCATCCAGCCATTTCTGTTTGTCCTCTGCAGTCTTGGCCATACAGACAAACCATTTGTTTTTGGCTGTGTTGTGTATCTTCCAGCCATTTGTCACAGTGTAGCCGTTGCTGTGGTAATCTGCTGTAAAAACCCAAAGCACAATGCACATGGTGAATAGAAGGCCTCCTACTTCAATCAAATCAGTCTGGGACACCTTAATTAAAATTTTCTTCTTTGAAGGGCTTGATTTCTGGAGGTGTCCTCATGCATCAGTCTTAGTGACCATCCATGTGACTGGTTGTTACTTACCACTCTGGAAGTACAAATATTAACAGAAGTATCCATGCCTGGGCTATTCAGCTGACTAAATGTTTCAGTCTTAAGAGTGTAATTTCACCTCAGAAGAAGAACTAAAATATTTTAAATACAATGACATCAGTGAAAATGCCTATGATTTTTGTTCAGGTTATTTGTTATGAACTTTCTGGGGACACACTAACTTCTTGCCCTGTAACAATTTTTGTCCACAGGACATGGGAACTCTTTAAATGTCAACTGTTTAATGGACATAATATTAATTCCTGACTTATCACAATGGGAGCAGGGGCTGATGTGGCCTTTGTGGATGAAATCAGAAACCCACCCAGTCTTCCTGCCTGTGTCAGAGCACAACAATCATGATACAACTGCACTCCCATATTTCGTTCATGGCCACATTCCATGCTACTGATTTGATGCTAAGACTAATATTTGGTAGTATTCTAAATGAGAAGAAGATCCAGAACTTCTGTTATTATAGCTGTAATGGCTCAAGATGTAAGAAAAAAAAGGATGGAAAGAAGATAAAGTATCCTTTACTAAATTAACTTGGATTAGGAGAAAAAATAGACAAGCTTCAGGGTACACAAACTCCTCATAAGGTCATTTCAGAATGGAGGACTAGTGCTGAAAGCATGTCCGCCCTTTCAACTTTACAAGTTGGTCTAATAATGAAGGCGTAAGAGGTTACATAGCTTAAGATTTCATTAAAGGAGATGGATGAGTACTTTTGTACCAACTTCCAACACAAGATCTGGACTTGCTGTGTTGTTAAAAGACAGTATTTGGTCTCTTACCTGTTCCATCTTCCACATTCTCCACCTCCATGACTTCTGTATTTATTCGGCCCCTGAAGATATACAGGGACCCATTGATTGACTTTGTCCGTTTAGATGCTTTTTTCCCAGTAACTCTGCAATTAGGATTTAGACTGTTAGAAACACATCAGCAAATAGTGTAACATATATATGCATAAATCAATCTGAGATATGACTATTACAAAAGGATTCCAATATAGTGTTTTGTGGTATTTGACCATGTCTCTGATTTTAAATAATTTGAATACTCTATCAGCTCACAAAGATAAGTGTAGAACTGTGTCAGTAGAGCAAGAAAGAGCTTATGTGAAGATTGGGAGGCCTTCGTGATTTAAATTCTTGACAACTAACTGACTGAAATGCCAGTACAACTGAACTGCACATGGCTTTGGGATGAAAACTGCAGTATCACCTGACACAATGTTACATTTGCCTCCTTTGTTTGCCTAAACTTTCATAAATTTGTGGTATGTGCACCAAGTTTCAAATATGAAATGAAACATGCAAAGAGGCTAATGTCACATGGTCTGTCGTATGAGTGTTAAATGTCACTGTATGTGGCATTTGTGAAGGTGCTGCTGTGGCGATTTTGCACCAAAGTTTACATCCTTATCCATAAAGCTTTATAGCGTCTCTGTTGCAGCATCTTATAAAAACTTTCAGGAAAGCACTTTTCATTGCTAGTTATGTTCTGATTTTTAAGTCTAGAATAGGTTTAAACTATCCAACTGACACCTGCTGAGCTTTAACATCTAAGAACAACCCTGCTATGTGAACCAAAACACAACTGGTCAAATGATCGTCATTTGAGATGGCAGATGTCCAAACTCTACACAGTGAAGGGATTGCTGTGGCAACTTGCCAGGAGCTCTTAAGATTCAAGGAATTACTGCAATAAAAAACAGCCAGGGAGAAAGTTTCTGTCATAGTGAAATATCTATGATAAGCCAAGGTGCAAAGAGAATCAACAAGTTTTTTTCTGAACAATTTTTCCTTTTACAAATAGCTTTAGTGACAAATACACCTTTAGTGATGATCATATATTTACATCCAATCGGACTGGCAGGGACTGAGATCTTGGAGCTATTAGATCATTTCCTAAAGGCAACTGTTAAGAGTCAAAAGAAAAGCTGTCCTGGCAGCCTCAGTGAAACCTTTTAAATACTCAGCCCATTTCCCCACATGAAACATATTGTTCCTGACATCAGGATTCAATTTAAACAGCAGTCTATGATCCTGCTAAAAACACAAAACAATACTCAGCCCTGAAAATCTGTGTCATCAGTTTGTCAGACTTCCCTAAGCTTTTGCAAAAGATGAGATTGCAGTCTTAGACCTAAACCATAGGCCTAATTCTGATTCTAAACATACCTTACATTGGTCTCAACAATGCTACTCCTAATTTATACTATTGTGAATATACGATGCCCAAATTCAAATGGCTGCATTGCTGATGACTTATCAAAGATTGAGGTTTGAATTCTGATTGCACTTTTCAGTCAAGAAAAACTCCAGTGATTTCTACAAGATAATCACAGCAAAAGTGAGATGAGAACCAAGTCACTCAATTTCAAATTAGGAACAGACACAGGCAGTTTTTTTGGTGGTTGGTTGTCGGGTTTTTTTTTCAGAATCTGTGTCCCACTAATATGTCAGTTGTTTGTCAAGCAGCGGCCAAATGATCACACCAGCACAACTGGATAGAGATTCATTTCCATCCTGGACTAATTATAAATAGCAGCTAGACAGAAGAAATACCCAAAACTAAAGTCACTCAGCATCCATAAATATATCTTTTACATTAGGGAATTCCCAGCAGACTTAATAAAATATTCTACTTTTTAATGGAAATCAGATTCCATCAGTTCAACCTACATTATTGGACATAGATAAACAATATTGATCCTTTGGGAAAATCAAAGAGTTACAGCAGCCTCTTCCAAAATCAAGCCAAACTACACAGAGTAGCTCAGTAATGTCTCCTGTACAAAACCAGAGTTGCTTAAAAAGCAGTAGAACATTTTGTTTTCTAAATCCTAGTATTCTGGGAAAAATGCCTGGACAGTGCGGGAGGGGCTAGGCTAACCTGAACTACAAACCAGTTTCTAAGTGCCCTGAAGAAGTAAAAGATTAGATATCAACATTTTATTTATTTTTTAAGGAATAGCTTTCTGTTAGAAGACACACAAATTTCTGAATTCTGTTGCATATGGAAGTTTGGATTTTTACAAATCCGGTACAGTGTCAACATGAAATGTTTCATGTTTCTTGTTTAATTTCAGCAAAGTCAGAATGTTTTATCAGTTAGATAATATTAAAAGGCATATAAGACTGAACTGTGTAAATTTTTTTTAACTTAATTTAAACATTTATATCCCATTCTAATAATTTCTAATGTAGATTTCACCTAATAATAGTGTATAGTTTCAGCATTATCAACACAAAAATTCTGAACATTACTGAAATTACTTTTTCCCAGCTTAATGGTGCCAAAATTTCCATTGAACAAAAAACTGGAAAATAAACTGAAATTTTGAGATACGAGAATTTTCTTCGGAGATAACACTCTGGATTTTGAGAATTTCTAATTGAGTTGGCTATTCTACTTGACCATCACCAGTAAAAAAGTGTAACTTGAAGAAGGGGGAGTATATTACAGGAAAGGAAGGAAGAGGAGTATCTGGAGTGTAGAGAATGCACTGTAAATTCAGAAAAGACCAAGGCATGAAAATGAGACTGGAGCTGTGAAGGCAAAAGGCTTAAGAACTGAAATACAGTACAATTGCTGCAGAAGCAAATTGCCCTCCACACTGCCAATGCTATTTTAATAATAAGCAGTAGGTGTTAATAATGCTTAAGTTTTATAAGGTGAAATGATGAAAAAATTGTTACTAGGATAAAAAAAGGAAGACGATGCACAGATCACACAGTCTGCAAATGCTGAACAGCAGCTTGCAAATCTTCATCTCTTCCTCACTCCTCTGTGTCCCGCATCTATTTAATATTCTCTTAGTCTTCCACTTTCCCCTTTCTTGGCTTTATATAATTTTTCAAGTCACCCTCTTCTGCTTGGAATAACCTCCCAACAAAAGTTGGCAAGGCCTCCTTCTTCACATCACTCCTGGAGACCCATCTGCTCTAGGAAGATTTCCAGCTGTAAGAAGTCACTCTGTGTTTTTTCTTCACTGTATCAACTTCTGTCTTTGGATTGCGCGCTTCTCAGGGTGGGGACCCCATTACTGGCTGGCATATTTATCCTACCATATAGTGACTTCTTTCTCATACAGTTTAAATAATATCAACAGTCAAGAACAGAAGAAAGTCACACCTGTGACTCAACCCTACAGAGCAAGAGGGAATACAGTGAATGATCAGTAATTGATCATTCTTTCTACTTATAAAACTTCTGAATGGTGTCATTATAAAACTGTAAAGACAGAGGGACTCACCTGGATTTCCTCTTGCAATAGACCAGTAGATTATCAAA
>NW_009646340.1:148266-248746 GCF_000708025.1 Charadrius vociferus | reverse complement strand
TGGAGCAAGAGCTGTGTGCAGATATCTGTCAGATTTGATCCCTGAAACATCGAAAAGAGATATTCCTTATTTTTAATTTTTTGTGTGTGTGCGCAATGAAGGATTTTTACTAAAATACTGTTATTTTATCTGCATATCTTAAACCGAGAAATAACTGATGCACTCATAAGAAGGAAGTCCCCAATTTCTTAACATGGCTAAACACATCATGTTCTCTCTGGATCACAAATACTCTTTCGGAGTCCTCATACACAACAATAAATCTTCCCTATTGAACTCCAAGAAACTTTTTCCTGAAGAAATCTTTCACTCTCAAAGCAGCTGTATTGTGAGTCTCTCAAGACCATTAGTCTTCCCTTTGTACCCTGAGCTATCATTGCAAATATCACAAGTGATGGCTTTAGGAATGTGTTATAGAAGAATAATGGTATTTCCCTAACATCGTAGCTCTGATACTGACATATGTCACTATTAACTACCTCTCTGCAAAATCGTCTCAGTGGTGGTATGTCTCTCCAACTCTTTTCTTAGAAGTACACACAGGTGCTGTCCTTTCTGGAGTTCTGGTAAACACATGCAAGTTAGAAACATAGCCATGTAAGTCAGAGGTTGGGTCTTGGACACTGTGCTCACTGCTATGTGCAAACCATTATATGCACTAAACAGCCGCAGAGGTAACTGAGCTTGATGCTCAAGACATTTTAGCCTATGAGGATGCCCAGAAGCTGAAAACCACAGTAGAACACAATTAAACCATTCACTCCCCAAACTGTTATTCCTTGGAAAAATGATCATACAGTCCTTTAAATGTGGCCCTTTAGGACCAAACGAGTTGGGCCCAAATGAAGAACAACTATAGGAGTGTCCCAGGTTGCTCTCAGGACAGGCAAACTCCAAGTGTCCCCACATTCTGAATGCACACAGTTGGGAATCTGCTCCTCAACTGCTCCATTGACTAAACAAGATGGTTTGGCTAAATCTTAGGCATTAGCCCTAAATTCCTTAATCTAGTGTTACTTCGAAAGTACAAGAGCATCCTATCAATAAAGGTCTCTTTTCAGAAAAACACTCTGAGGCCTTGTAAACGTTTACCCTCCAGTTCTGCGTAACTTATTAGTTTTTGCATTTCTCTTTGAGTTGCAAGGAAGAACTACTTAGGGCAACAGTAACTTCCTTCCATGGTCAGCACGCAGATAAGGAAGTAAATTAGACTCAAGGCCATGGGTCATACAATCTTACTGGAAAAGGGAACTGACTTTGGATTACAAGACATGTATTATCAACAAAACTGCTTGATTTCCAAAGGTCCGTTATCCTTATATTCACAAATAATAGAAAAATTTCGTAAAAAACAATTCATCCCACTTAAAGAAACTGAAGGCATGTCTGTGCACGTGCATGAAATCCAGCTCCATCTAGAAAGTCACGTCAGAAGGATTTGTTTGAAAGATTTTAGACATTGCATGAGTGATTGGCTCTTTGTTTTGTTTTGGGGTTTTTTTTTAGGAAGGTACAGTCTGCTGCCATCAAGCTATTCAGGGGAAATCACTGAATTGAAATCAGCCATTTTAAATACAATGCAGTCACTCTAAAGGTGTGAATGAAGCTCTGATTACACCATTTTCTAAATCAAACCTTGCCAGCTGTGCTGTCCATGTCTTGCTCTTAATTAACAAGGAAGCAGGTGTTCTTTAAAGGCTGCCAAGTATGCAACACCAATTTGTGTTCCACATATGTGTTCCCATATATTCTAGATAGAACGATGCAGGACCTAGCTAGATGCAATAGTTCCATCTGCTCTCCTGATATGTTTTTATTTTCTTAATCATTCTATAGAAAGTTAATACATGCCCAGAAGTGAGCACTTGTTATTTTGTGACCCAGAAGTGAGCACTTGTTATTTTGAAAATGACCTGTTAACCCTTACTATCTCCAGGAGAAATCACTGTATCTCAGATTTGTGACCCCAAAGGCTTACTAGCACATACACAAATAGGAACAGAAACCGACTGACTTTACAACATACAAGGACGCTCCTCATGTGATTTGCCCAAGGAGAAATCAAGGCTTCAGAGCACCTCAACATCAAGTACTTAATTTTCCCAAAGATACTCAAAGACAGTAAAAGCGATGAGCACAGTGACATCAGTAATTGGAGTCAATCTTTTATCAACACAGGAACCGCTGGGTAAAATTATCTGGCCTATTTTGTGTAGGATGTGAAAGCAAATCATTGCAACGGTTGCTTCTCACCCTAAAATCTAAGAATCTATTTTTCCATCAGACCCACCATGATGGTATCTAAACACTGTTGCTGCATTTCCTGTTTGCTGTTGACCTAGCTACTTTCCATTTACACCGATTTGAGAGGTTTTTCAATAGTAAGAAACAGAGTAAGAAGATTTATTTGATGTTTTCAGAGACAACACAGGATTTCTCACCTTTCTAAGTGGAATTAAGCTGCAGGGCAGAAAAAAAAAAAAGAAAAAGAAAACATCATAGCTGGTGGAACTGCAAATTAAAGCCAATTATAAAATGATTGATCTGCCCAAGCACTAACTCATATCTTACAAATCATGCTGTTCTGTGATGGGGGTTTTGCTTCTCTATGCATTTCAGACTGGGAGAATTTGGGGATACATAACAATTGTTCAGTAAAAATAATTCACAAGGACTCATGAGGACGAGCTCTCCCTGCAGAAAAATCAATATATAATTAATAGAAACAGCATATTAACTTGGTCTTCGCTAAACAAACAAACATTGTATACAAAAGTTGGTCTTCTCATGAATCCTCTACTTTTCTTTCCCCCTTTTTTAAACTAATCTTTGTTTCCCAGAAAGATTAACCAGAATCAAATTGACCTGCCTGAGACTAATCCATAACATACATCTGCAAGGATTCTGTGCATTCCAAAAGAATGAATCTGAGCAGAGTTCATTTTGATCAACAGACCTCTGATTAAGCTGCAGGCTTCCCAGATTTGGCCTACTTTAACATGTCCCTTCACGATAATCTGTCTCAGAAAGAGATTGACAGGATGATGCCAGTATATGCTCAGCATATGACAGTGATGGTTGTATTAGGGAGGGAGATGCAGATTGATGAGTAGAGATGTTGAAGAAAAAATGTTGAACTGAGGAAAATGCGCTAAAAACCAACTGCTGCTTTTAGTGAAGTTACAGATGACTCTCAAGAGCAAGAAGAGGAGACACTGCAGAAGCAAAAGGATGTTACCTTGCTCTTCATGTTGGAAATATTGAGTGTGGCACTGATGGTAATAGGATGAAGATCAGACCAAGGATGGTCTGTTGGGACAGTTGGAAGGAAGTGCAAAGTCATAGAAACTGGTGAAACCGCTGGTTTGGTTAAACAGAAACATTAGACAAGGTGGAGCCTGTTCCAAATTATGTGAACAAATTAACGCCACACTTCACGCTGGGCTGCTTGCACACTCCCCAGATTCAGGCTACGTCCCTTAAAATCATAAAATACTTGGTCATAAGTTAGCTGATCTTCGCTTCTTTTTGACAATTTAGATGCCTTGGATTAAAACAGTTGGCAGCTGTAGGCCTTGTTGAATTAATATGTACGGTAATACAACCATGTATGCAGGGCACCAGTGTTTCAGAATCCATATCCATGCTAATGGAAAAAGGAAATTTTCTATTTCATAGGAGAAATTGCCATCAAATAAACTAAAAATAGGCAGAAATTTGCTTTATAGTCTTCCTCCTACAGTCAGCTGTGGGGCTTACAGCACTGCACTGTTAAGCTAAAAAATTATTTAATTCAGCAATTGCAGCTTTCCATAAATAGAAGTTAGGAGCCCTTATTAAGAAGAAACAGTGAAACACATCTGAAAGAACTGGAAACAGTTATTTACAACGATAGCGCTTTGCTGTAGTGACACAGTTTACAAGACCCCTAGCACTGTGAAGATGAACAAATGTCAATCAGCTACAAATTCTTTATATGAAGAAAAAAATGCCATCACCTTGAGCACTGGCCTGTATCTGCGATGTGTAAAGCTAGTTTTTCTCCTTTTAATATGCCACTAGAATAATTTAGAATTATTCCACAGCTTACTGGGAGAGACAAAAACTTCTTTCTTTTTAAAATTTTGAGCTGAGCGACCTAGGTGACTTTGTTACAAAACAGTGTAGATAAACAAATCTGAAAGGGTTTTCAGATTAAGCCCTAAAAAAAAAAAAACATTAACTTTGCATACCACTTCATCATGGACACTTTAATAGTCATGCTTCAGGCTCCAGAGTTCAAACCATGCCTCTTGCCTAGATGCACTGAACCTGAAATGGTTTTAACTGCTTCTAGTAGTCTTGCTATATAGAACATTCTATGGCTTTGTTTGCCGAGCTTGCTATCCAAAAAATACACAGCTGGATATCTGGGTTGTTCTCACATCTTTAGCTGGATGCCAAGAACATCCTTCAGGGAAAAAATGAGCAAGGTTTAAAACATACACGAAAGATAAAAAACAACCCAAAAGACAGTCATGGAGAGCACCCAAGAGTCCGAACATGAGGAAGTTTACATGACCTCTAACAAAATGTCCTCAGCTAAGAAATCCTCAGCTGGCAATAATCAGCCTTGACATTTTAAATGTCAGTCTCAACGCCGACGCCAATCTCTCCATGAGACCATTTAACACCACTGACCCCCTATGGTGCATGTCCCAGAGGCTTCCAACTACACTGATTCAAGGGCCTCAACTAAAGCCATCACAAGATAAGCTGCCAACCCTTTGCACACCATCCCGACTTCCCAGTATTTCTACTGAGTGGCTCTTTTTCCAGATTTCCTCTTCCCCCAAGCGTCACATTCTAGTTTTCTCCTTCTCTTATTTTTCTCACTTCCATAGTAAATCCTTCTACCTACGCAGATCCACCTACTGATAAACACATCGCTAGAAACACATTTATGAGCAACTTAAGCGGATCAAACACAAATATACCAGTTGCTTTCTAATCTAATGCTTGCTAATCTAACCTTTATCTTTTATACAGGAAATCTGTATGAAGCTGAGTGAGCTAACTTTCAAAGCTCCCAGGAAAAACTGAAGGCTTGCAGGAATGGAAAGAGAAACTTCTGTTATTTAGACCAGTCCTGATTTCATCTTCTAGACTGCGATCTGCCCATTTGAAATTTCATTGCATTCTAGTTTTAACACTTTCCTTTCTTTCATAATGCATTGGTTCTGCTACAATTTAGCAGCAGCCTGCACACCCAAAATAAACAGTAAATTCTTAACCTGTCAGAGTGATGCCACCCACACCTTCAAGAGCATTTACACTCCATGTAAGAAACAGAAATCCCTGTACACAGTATGAGTCACTAAACTTCAGCCCATTAATTTGTGTAGCAAACTGCCTTCAGGGAGCTCACTAGTCCTACGTCATACCTCCCATCCTTCAATGTGGGACTGCAACTGTTCAAGGGCTTCCAGTTTCTCCATCTGTCTCTTAGTCTCGTTGATATTTGTGCAGACTGTCTTCATTGCCTGCAATGCGTTCTGGACAGCCGGGTGATCAGGATGCTTGGAGGGAGTCCTCTTAGCTAATTCCTTTAAGAAAAAGAAAAGAAAACTTACAATGTAAACTTTGAAGTCGCTCATGGAAAGGTACATGCATTAGTGTGAAATCCCACAGGAAAATGCCAGAACCACTGCTAAATTAAAGAGAAATTACGAGCATGTTACTGTAGATGCTGTTTTCTGTTCTTCATCTGTGTATGGTTGCCGTTTTATATGAACACTACTAAATAAATGAAGCAGTCACTCATGTTAAATATGCCAAACTAAGAGGGTTTGTGCCAAATATGTTTTGCTGTGTCACATATGTTTGCTTCTAGTGTGAACTAAAGCCAAATAAATTAAAAGCTTACACAAAAAGCACACTGTCCACTTCAAAGACATGGGATGGACTGTTGACCGAGCCATGGTCTACATGATATATGAGCCCCAGTGATGTGCATCAAGTATTTCAGTGATGCTGGATTGGGCCCCTTTGATCCGATAAAAATTCTGCCCATAGCAGGTCTTATCAGGAACTACCAGAGTTATGGAAGCAGGGTTTTCCATGAACTACGGCCTTACAGGAATAATGCTAGGCTGTATACCCCACCAATAGTACTTACAGAAGGCGTAGATTAATCCCAACCCACATGAAGCTTTAGGGCACAGGTTGTTAAGATCCATAACTCACAGAGAAACACAACCAAAGTGCAAATCAGATTTACCTAAGAGTGGAAGTGCCCTCACGAGAAGCCTGTGTCTTTCCACTGACGAAAGAGGGATTCCAGTAAGACACCTCTCCTACTCCAGATCCCTCAGTGTATCGGGTGTCTGTAGCCAGATGCTGGCGGGGGGGCTGCAGGGGTGTCTGTGAGGAGAGGTGAGGGGCTGCCCCGTGCCGGTTCCAGCCAGCTCCACCAGGGACCCGCAGCAGGACCCCACTGAGCCCACCGGAGAAGCCGGGGGCACCTCTGTGAAAACACATTTAAGAAAGGGCAAAACACGGCAGCCCAGAGAAGGAAAACGTGTGATAAGCAACCCTGTGAGCATCAAGGCCTGAAGAAAGTGGGGAGGAGGTGCTCCAGGTGCCAGAGATGTCCCTGCAGCCCCTGGAGAGACCAGGCTGGAGCAGGTATCTCCTGCAGCCCATGGAGAGGACTGTGATGGAGCAGATATCCACACTGTAGCCCGTGGAGGACCCCATGCTGCAGGTGGAGAGCCCATGCAGGAGCAGGTTCTACTGACAGGAACTGCAGCCTCTAAAGGACTCATGCAGGACCAGGTCTATCCTGAAGAACAGCAGCCCCAGGAGAGCTCATTCTGGAGCAGGGAAAAGTGTGAGGATGAAGGAGCAGCAGAGGGGAAGTGTGACACGCTGACTGCAATCCCCCATTCCCCATACCCCTGCACCACTCAGGGCTGGGGGACAGTAGAGGAGTTGAGAATGCACGAGGGAAGTTGAGCCTGGGGAAAACAGTGGGGGCTCGGGGGAAGGTGGTTTTGTTTCTCAACATCCAAATATATCTTAATTGGCAATAAACTGAGTCAAATCGGTTCTGCCAGTGATAGTAATTAGTAAGTGACCTCCCTGTCTTTATCTTGATCCACAAACATTTTTTCATCTTATTTTCTCCCCCATCCCATCAAATAGTTAGAGTAAGAGAATGACTGGGTGGGCCAAGGTCAACCCATCACATGTGGATAAGTGCCTACAGCTCTCCGTGTGATCGGTCTGTGTGTCCAGAAATTTCAGGGAAATGAACTAGCCAAAGCTGTCTCATGTTTTCATGTGTCAGAAAGGATAATAATAATTTTACAAAGAAGAAAATTCATTTACAGAAGAGTAACTTGTCCAACGGCAAGTCACTTGCAGAACCAAGACTTTCTGGCACTCAGTTCAGTGTTTTAACCTCCAAGACCGGCCCATGGCAAGTGGAGAGGGCTCTCCAAAAGGCAAAGTGGGGAAAAGCGCTACAGTGGCCAAGAAAGCAGCAGGAGTTTAGCACAGACTCTTCCCTGGATTACGGTTAGGAGGTTGGGACACATGTTTTGACTGGAGAGATTAACATAGAGACGAACAACATGTCTGCTCTGAAGGAGTTCCTAAGTGTCTCTGCTTCCCTTGATTCAATGCACAACAGCCCAGTTAAACACTGCCCACTTAAAATCAGTAGTGGGAAAACTTGGGACCTGACAATATAAACCAGTTTGGCAAAAGGGGTAACCACTGTCAACTCAAAGTTAATCATTTTTCAGGACCAATAGTATTTTATAGTCAGCCACAATTGGATAAAAATACATTAAAGAAACCTTAACTAAGGCTGGTAATTTCATCTTGATACATAATATGGTGTTTAAGACCCACATTTTTAGATTGCCTGGAATATTTAACTTTCTCACTATGTTCTGTTTTGCCTCAACTTGTTACTTGGTTGTTTTAAAGTCCCATGTCTAAATGGCAAACTGCTGCTGAATTGCATCATTTTGTGTGAGACACAAGAATGAGTTTGAATACAGGCAGAGAGCCTGCACAGCACTGTGGTCTGAACAGAGCTAAACTGCTTCAATGCATAGCTCCCAGAGCTAAGGGCAAAGACAGCCTGCTACAGTTGTTGTTCATCCAAAATAAACAATTGCAACCCTCAAATGCCTGTCATGGGCTCTGACTAGGCTTAATCTGTGGTCTGATTTGTCTTTTGCTTCTCCACATCAGCAAGTGCCTCTTCAGCACACAAAATTTTGCCATACTGGCATTAATTTAAAGGTCTTTGTGCCATGCTGTCTTGCTTGCCGCTAACGTACTCTGATTTCAGGTATGGTCCTGAGTATTACTGGGGCTTGCCTTGCCCGAGTTGGTCACACAACCTGTAATCTGAGCACTGCTCCTAAACTGACTTAGGTCCACACACAACCTCTAGATCAAATTAACTGGTACTTTTAGGCTCAAGTTACATGGCCTGTCAGAGAGTGGAGGGGTGTGGGCTGAAGTTCAAGTTCTGCTGAAGCTTGCAGTAACTATAACAGCTGCTAATCCAACCATTATCCTAACCCAGCTGCTAAATCAAGGAACTTTCTCTGTCCTAGTGTTGATTCATAGACCTGCTCTACAAAGTTCTTTAGACAGAATTCACCTTTAGCATGTGAAAGGTTAGTGCATACCTAGCTCTACTTTTCTAATAGCAGGAATAACTGTAGAATAAATAATTAGACTGTGAGGTGTTCAGATATCAGCAAAATTGGAAGGCATATTTGAAAAGAGGGAGCTAGAGGTTAAAGTAGTACAGGTTTGTTACTGCCTTTGCACAGACCCTCTCAGTGCTTCCTCTCTGCTTTCTTCACCAGAACTAGTAAACTATCTTGAGACCCAGTGTTACAGAAGTGTAAAGTGGTTTTATTTATTTATTTATTAACTTCTCTGTTTGCAGAACCTTTTAAAGTGAAATCTGCATCTTGAGATTAAACTGCTTGGCCACTGAGACTCATTTAAGTAATGTAAGAGACATGTCTCATGAGAATCAAAATATGGCAATGGGAGGTGCTCTTATTCCCTTGTAGACAGATCCTGGAGACAGTAAAGCCCAAATGAATGGATGGGAATGCCGGATGTTTGTCCAATGAAATACAACCGTTCTGTTCTTTGCACAGCATTGGTATTTTGAGAATTTACTCATAGCTACAATTTCTCTTTTCAGAAAATTATAAATGGAAATTGACAATGGCTCTTGTCAGACGGATAACAGAGGAAATGGGTAATATACTGACAGCTGGGAATCCCATCAAGAGAGAGGAGTTAATGATCTTAAACTCTTGGACGATTACAGAGTAACACATGCACAGGAAAAAGAGGCTGGCTGCTACAGATGTCAGTTGATATCACAAATGAAATTCCCTGTGTAAGTTTTTAACCTACTTCACTAGAGATAAGGTCAAGGAAAATAAGTGTTCAGAAAGAAAAGGCGGGAGAGAGGTGTTGCACCTTGGTGACTCTAGCCTCTGCTCCATGCTTTCAGAACAGACTGCAGAATTTTTGCTACACGACTCTCATTAAAAATCAATGAAGTTCTGCAGCTCAAGTGTCACCCATACTGCTTTGGAAACAGATATGTACGCACTGGCACTGTGTAAACGTCCCTTTCTGAAATATGACCAAGACACAGAGAAAGAACTCTTCATCACAGCAGTCCTCTGCTGCAATAAACACATCATCTTCCCCACTCCTGCTAGCTGCCTGTGGTTCTGCCCAAGGAGCAGGAGAGGAGGTTGGAAAAGGCAGGGAGGGTGCTGCTTGGGAGGGCGCTGGTTGGGGCAGTCAGGTGCCTCAACAGCATAAGCAGCACAGATAGTCAAGAGAACTTGTCCCACCACTGCCTGGTCTTAAGCCATCTGAGGAAGAGCCATGCTGCTGTGACACTGCCATTCCCCAAAAGAGCAGAGCCTAGCACTTCTGAAATACACTCAGGGAGCTCTGGGTGCTTATTTATTTTAGTGACAGATTTATGATGTGTAAACTCTGAGAGCATTTGACAACGTTTTGAAAGGCAGCTGAGAGACAGACCAGATGGCAAGCCTCGGGTATGACTGTCTTGTCCTCCATAAAGCTCATATATACTGTTGTCTGGAATTACTATCTTATGTATTGCAACTTGTGCACTAACAGGGCCGGGAAATAAGGTTGCTGCCACTTGCAGAAAACTATTCCTTGCAAAGAGTTTTTTAAACTAATTCATAAAACACATCTATTTTCTAGTTAGACTTGTTAATCCTTCAGACTAACCAGCTGGTATTTTTCACGGCCTCTGTCATCTTTACCATCGTCCTCTGACTTTTCTCTCTTTTTTTCTATTTTTGGGGGCGAGAGGTAGGGAGAAGTTGCAAAAAGGTATCCCGTATCATAAAAAAATAAATTCTCTGTTCTTTAAAGAACTAAGACAGAAATGGGAACTGCCTCCTCTGGGCACAGAATTTTCCTTTTATTTCATTCCTCTCTCATAGCTGCAAAGATTGAGGTTGTGCCACTCATACAACACCCACACACAGAACACAACTCATTTTACAAAGGGAGTTACAGAGCACTGCAAGACATCTAAATCCAGCTGTAGCATCCTCCTGAACAGCCTACAGAAAGGAACAACAGGACATCTACATCCGATCTACTCAGGAATGCTAGTTTTTGATTATGCGATGGAGTAAAGGGATTTCTAACTGAAGTATTTCAATCTCAGATGCAGCTTTAAACAGCATGAGGCTAAAAGAGTTCTAAATATGATAGAATATAAATTCAAGAACTAAAACACATAAGAAGACAGACATATCAGCTGCTCATACATTTGTTCATTTGCTAATTGTGCTAACCCCCCAAAAAAACAACCACCACCAACAAAAAAAAAAAAACCTATGAGAAGAGAACTCAGCAAAAAGAACATTACACAGGAAGACACAAAGAGGTGGCAGGAGGGATGATGTGTGAACAATGCAGGTAGGCAGAGGAAACTGGAGGGTTTTTTTAAATGTAAACGCAATTTTAATATTTCCTAGAAAAAAGGATGTTATTCTGCTTAACTGATTTTTTTAAAAAAGAAGTCTCCGTCATCCTTCCCCACGTCCTCCCTTGCCACACATAAATGATGGTTTGTGTACTTAAAACTGACAACTGAACACATGTTTTGCAGCTGAAATTTACAAGTCTCTATATTTTTAAAATTCCTTTCTCCTATCTTTATACTCTTGAGGACACTCAGACATGACTTAACATGGATTGTGCGCAATGAATGTTAACATTGTGCATTGACTGGTGCAAATCATTGCTTGCCAGGCTGTCTCGCTTTGCACTACAAACCAGTGCATGCATAAAATACAGTTGCAGAGATACATCCGTTGGTTACTTACTGAACATCTCAGGATTATAGAGATAACAAAGACAACATATTTCTTTGCTTATCAGCTCAAAAAGTTGTGTTAATAAACAGTTCAGCTCTAAAATGTGCTTTTTTAAAAAAAAAAAAAGAAACAAGAAACCTTTTCTATGAATATAAATATTTCCAGGAGTTTTATATTTTTATTTTACAGTTTTTAATATTTGCTTGTATTAAAATTTATTTTCCACTTAAACTAACCAGAAAATAAATGTTACACCAGGCTGTATCTGTGTACGTGACAAGCAGGGTTTTTTTATTCTGTATAATTTTAAAATTTGTAATTTATGTCAATGTTTCTGCAGGGTAAAGACTAGACAAGCAACGATAAATCAGTAAAACTGATTATATTTAATATGCCATCAAATCTATGACATATGCTAAATTAAAATGTAACAAAAACATGTTTGCAGTTTTATAAATATTACCAGTTATTTGTGATTATATATATAAAGTGTGAAAGATAGATGATTTACAAATTGGCCGTGTTCCCTACAACTCTGTAGGGTATATATTAATATTTTTGTGCTACATAGAGTTGGATATCAACCAGGCAATGTCATGAATCTAAGAGCAATGCCACTTTTCTTGGAGGAAAAAAAGAAAAGGAAGAAAAAAGAAAAAAAATGACAAAAAACCCAAACCCCCAAAGATTAAATACATTCAATTATGGCCACTTAGAAGGTTCTGTTCCTTACACAGCTCTGAGAAAATGGAGAGGGAGAAGAGGGGAGACAGTTAGTTAACCTTTCTTCATCCTGTTCTGTATCCACACCACTGGCATCCCATCTTTCCCTTTTAAAGTCCAGCCATCGCATTTGCTACTTGTGCTTAACCCCAAAAAAACAACCAACAAAAAACCCCACCCCACCTATGAGGAGAGAACTCAGCAAAAAGAACATTATACAGGAAGATGCAAAGGCTGTGTTTGCCTCACTGTTGGGCTTTCCCTTACAAGAAGATTTTGAATCTGGTCACTCAGCTTTTTGCATCCAGGCTTTTCTTTCCCTCCTAGGACCAATGAAGCAATACATAATTACTGCCCTAAATTGCACATGGAGTTGTGTACATGATGAGATATTTTTAAAGGATCAGAGGTGGAATGTGCATTTCTGGCTGCAGTCTGAGCAATTCCTTAAGAGAACAAACATCAAACAAGAAACAACCTCTGTGACACACACTGGGCTATCAGGAGCCTGTAGGGCTGCATCTATCAAGTGCTGTACATTCCTCGTGTTGGGAGGAAGGAGACAGAAAGGACTGCTCCTAATCTCCGCCCCCAATGGTGTGATTAACTCATGATCACCACTCCCCTAGGGTTTTCTTCTTGCTGACATAAATGTTCTTTATTAAGGGAAAAAGGCTATTTTTGTTCAGAGACTGGTTTACACAACAGCTGCTTCTACTCTTAAGTAGTGTAGTTCACACTAATTAATACAGAGTCATACAACTATTATCGGTGAGACAGAGCTGCCTTAATCCAAAACATTTCCCTGGAAATATTTATTCAGCAAGCTTTCCAGTGTACATACATGCACTGAAGTTTTAAGTCACTCACACAGTATATGGTCTCAAGGTCTGTGCATCTGTTTGCCTTTCCTTCTTTTCTTCTGACAAATCATAATGCCCATCACAGCAAGTGCAGTTTTGTTTTGTTCCAGCCTAGTCCAAGCCCCTTTCTCACTTTTAAGGAAATTTTATAATGAAGCTCATCGCTAACAAACATTCAGAACTCCTACAGCCCCAAATAGACTTAAAATCATTTGCTGAACTTAGACAGCAAGAAAAAGAAGTGCAAGTCACATTAGGAAGGGTTTGGACTGGGGATAAAACTAATTCACTGACCAACAAATTCTGTGCTAATTTTCTTGCATGCTGTCTGAAGCAGACAAAAACAGTATTAGGGACAAAAGGAAAGCAACCAAAATTTAAAAACAAATAAAAAACCAATGAAAAAAAAGCCTGTTTACAGTCAGCCATTCAAAAAAAAAGGAAACTACAAATAACATTGAAATTTATAATCACCGTCATTTGAATCATTGTTTTGCCTCCATCATTTGTTAGTTCAAAAAAACAAATAGCTTCATTAGAGGATGAGAAAACATAGGATCACCAGTTGCAGGATGCCATACTTTATATTGGAAATTACTGGTCATATATGCTTAAGGTGTACCTGCAGTTGGAGATATTCCAATATATTATTCCTAATTAAGTAACCCAAATTAACTCCATGATAGAGGCTATTATTCTGAAGAATACTCACACATGGTATTAATAAAAAATGGTTAGAATATTTTAAATATGTGCCTTACCCTACTATTTAGGTGACTTTCAAACACATACAAGTCTGATTTACTGTGTTCATACTATATTTATCAAACCTAACTATTTAGCTATACTAAATACTTATGCTATGACAAGGTCATATCAAAGTTATCAGAAAATCTGGATGTTCACAAACTCTTGCTAAAAACAAAGTGAAAGAGGAAAGTAGGGTAGCTCTGGTCTATGACTTTTCTAATCAGTTGGAATACAATAGTATCTGTTTGCCCTGGGAATTAGATAAAATAAGATCCAATCCCCATGAATACAAAACAGCTATTTCAGGAGCAATAACCGCAGTTCAGCAGCAAAGGGAGAGCAAACACTTAATTTGAGGGTTGTGTTATTTTTAAATCTACTTTTTTCTTGTGCTTGGAGAGTTGCATTTTCCTGCTTAGCACTAACAGAACCAGCCTGTATTTTCCCTTCATTGTTGTCATGTCTGAAACATTTGTGTCCACTCCAGTACTGTCATGCTAGCAAGTATCAATGAAGTATCAATTTATTCACTATGAATTCACTACCTTTGAGAATCACCATCAGCTTCACTTTGTAATGATAACAGATATTTTCTGAGCTGAACAACCCCGAGTAATGGCATAATGTCACTGACTGAGGCAGATTTGTTGCCTAACCAAAATGAAATCCCACTCAGATTTTTCTTAAAACTTTTATTTCCCGTCCATGAAATTTCAAGTAGTGAACAGCATGTGGTTTATATCAGCCTGGATACAAAAAGAAATCCACAGAAAAATGGAATGCAACATCACGAGACACTTCGTCACAGTTCCTCCCTTTTGTTCCCTTCATGGCTATTTGTTCGACAAGTGCACGTGGGTCTGGGTGAGCCACACCAGAGTCCCCACCCCAGAAGGCAGGCACAGTGCTGGCATCAGAGGACAAATTTGTCTTTATTCTACCCCACTGTGGCCTGAAGGCAAGAAACACTGTTTCAGTCTTACCCTCGCTGCTCTTGGTTTTGGCTTTCAAGGGCAGCAGGTTTGTTCCAGCAGGCCTTTTGACATACACAACTGTGCGTATGTGAGAAAGTGGAAACCACTAGTTTATGTCCACAGGCCAATATCTGATCCCCAGAGCACAATGACTTCAGTTGCCATTGAACTTGAAAAGATTTGAATTATGGTTTAGAAAGATTTATTTTGTTCTAATCTTTTGTTTACTACCCCCTTGCAAACCAAATTCTTAAAGAAAAGCAAGAGAAACTGGTCCATTCTCCATTCATAGCTCTTCCAACCCCTGATACAGAGTCCCATACTTTTCGAAAGACCTGACCTAGAATGGTACAGAGGAATGGGAAAATTGAAGCTGAAGAATGCCAAAATGTCACTGCATCGATGATGCTACTACCTTGTAATCAAAGCTGTGCATTTCTTTTAGGTGTCCTTCTGTAGCCAGCATCTTCATGGCATTAGAGTAAAAGCCCTGAGGTTTCAGGAAAATTTGTAGTATTGGCAGATTCTTCCATTTTAATATTTTGAAGAGCTTTTTAGAGCAGAATAGAGATTTTAATTTGCAAGTCAAGCTTCTGTCAGTAGATAAAATGTCTACAGATTATCCAAACTGATAGAAAACAACCACTCATAATCACGTTTTCCAAAAAGCTTAGAAATTAAGCAGATCTAATTAGCAACGGGTGATTCAGCAACTAAGTCATACTAAAAACAGAAAAAGAAGAGGCACTGAAGTGGAGAAGAAATGTAGGGAGTTCTCTAAGACAGCCATATGCATGGCTTAGAGCTGAGACCCCCAAACTGTGCTTGAGAGATGAATGGCGGTGCATATCTTGAATGGTCAGATCTGATACATGAAACCACACTGACTTCAGAGAGACTTCGAGCTTATCAAGGACACAGAGCAAAATATAAGAAGTACAGAGTGCTAACAGTGATATTTTGGTCCAAAAAGTTTGGAAAATACTGGGACAAAGCTGGTTAAAGATCACTTCTATATGAGCATAGCAAGGGTTCACCAGATAGTGACCACTCTGGCTAGATTAAGATGTCTCCAACCTGGAATAAATAGATGAATGAACCTGGTCTTCAGACTCTGTACCCATTAATGACTCCCTCCACTCAAAAGGGTAACCATGACAAGAAATCTGCAGGAGATTAACACTTCATCCCTTAGTAACAGCACAAACGTAGAAATCAGTTCAAAAGTAAGAACCCAGCCACTATCTCCTCTGGTTGAAGTTTCATGGAAAATATAAAAGGGATCTCTGAAAGGAATCAAAACAATCTCTGATTTTCAGTCTTGAACACACAGTCAGATAACAATCACAGAACACACCACAGAGTGAAAAAAAAAAGAAAACATAAACACCAAAACATAAACATCAAAATACTTGGTCAGGAATGCACATTTAGGGTCCCCACATCCCCTGGTATGTTTACCGTATTAGATGCCATAGGAACTCCCTTTCTGTGTGCATGGATGTTGCTCACAGTCATCTCTCAGATCCACAGGCTGAACAGGCACTGAATTTTCTCCACACTAACCCCAAATAAACACAGTGGACGTAAACTAAGGCATCACTAGTTTTTCAACTATGTCTACATAACCAGTCCTCTCTGAAGATAAATTGGAGCTGGAGCCACTTACATGCTCTCCTGACCTAGGCATCCTTGCCCTATCTAGACTATCATTAATACTGTGGAAAAAACGTTTGTAGCAGTCTCACACATTAGTTTCTCCTGCTACGTGCCTAAATTGTATGTGCTTTTGTTTGTTCAAACTGTAAGTGGCGTTGTGGATAGATTGACTGGACTGATAAACTGGCTGTATATACATAAATCCCAGTAGCTATGTCCATAAGGAATGGTGTGTGAATGTCTGCTGCAAGATGGGTTTGTGCGTAGCTGCATGGACAACAGAATGATTCCACTGTGGGAAAGACATATTTTAAAAATTCAGCTCTGAAAACTCCCATTGGACGGAAAGAAATAATCTAAACATTTATCAGATGAAACAATTTTAAATGGAAAAACAGATCAGTATTGTGCTAACCAGTGTGTACCTATGCAAAGCCTTATTCGTGTGGAATGTATGGACAAAGCACTGCAATCAATAGCTTTACATGCCATACAGTTGATTCATGTGGTCAGCCTGTGACCAAGACCACCAGCTCATCACAGAATTCTTACTTTCTCCCACAACTCAGGAAGGGACCTTTCTGTGAAAATATGAGGCAATTTCTTCTTGTATTTTTTATTAAATAATTTTCTTTTAGTAAATGTAACGTTGCTCTGATTGAGAAAGAGACTGACATCACTGAAGATTGATGGCCATTAGCCACAGAGTTGCTACAAGGCCACCGGCAATTCAAGCTCTTAAAGAAACTGCTTCCTCCTTTTCCCTCTCCTTGTCCCCACCAGGCGTGTGACCTAGCCCTGACCTGAAGGGATGAGGGGCAAGCTAGCTCTTTTTAGGACTTTTGTTCTTTAGTGCCTACAGTAAGAATACTAGCAAAGGGGCCAATTAGTGCCAAGTGCAGTAGTCATTTCTGCAATGACACCCCTCCATTGGGAACTCGTCTGAGACGACCAAACAGTTTTCAAACAAGCCGCCAAACAGCTGTCAGATGATACAGGATTTTGATCATTACTGACCTGAACACACTCAAACTAGAGACCTCGTGATGAAAGATGTATCCCATTTCCAGTCCCCAGAGCCATCCAGTCCCTCAGAACAGAGACAATTCTATCTGAACACAGCTTTTCAGGAAGTGGATAAAATAGCACTCACAAGCCTTAGTAAGAGTCTGAAGAGAACTGAAGTCAAAAGGCATTAGTTAGTCAGTAAGTTACCCTGTCTGGTCCACCCACACCATTACAAGATTTAGCAGCCTGTCAGCATCAGTCAGCTTTTTGACTGTACCCCTAAAAAGCCATTTTCTCCAGAGAGGATCCAACATTTAGACGTGCAAACCAGGAAGGTAGTAGTGACAACAAAAGTCAGGGCTAAAAAATTGCAGAATCACTCCAAGAATAAAACAACCATCTAGAGAAATACTTTCTTTGGTTTACCTTAAGCAGAAGTGGATATTTGCATATTCTCTGAATTGGAGTCAGCAGATAACCCTCTAGTGGAATGTCTGTCGTCTTTCTGCCTCCCAAAAGCATGCAGCCCTATAATCAAAAAAGGAAACAAATATTGCTTCAGACACAAAGCTTTCAGATGCTCTTTGACATGATTTTGTATTCCAATAACACATATTATGGTCAGAAAGCCCTTTGCTATACGTAAGATACAGGAAATGGGACTTCATTCACCACTGAAATACAGCCATCAAGCCTGCAAAGTGCCTCATGCATCAGCAAAAGAAAATTTGCTGTGGATAACAGGGGTTGTGTAGAAAGGTATTTTCCCAGAGAAGTATTATACAGAGGTAACTCAAAAATACCATAACAATACAATGACAATCAGCAAACCTAGATGCACCATTACCGAAAAGAATCCAGCCTGCCCCCACAATTGATACAACCACTTGTCTTTGTTCACTCTGCAAAGTTTGCACTGAAACTCTTGGAACCAGAAAACTCTTGAAGGCTAAAATAAAGCCTACTAACTAGTAATCATGTAATTAACTGTAGTCCAATCCTTAAGTCTGAAGGAAATCAAAGTGGAATTGAAATAAATGAGTCATCTGCATCACATCCACCTATTCTCTGGCAAAACATTACGTCTAAGCACAGCTGGACAAACAACATGGGCGCACTGGCTGGCTAACCAGCATACACGTAGCTCTCAACCAGTCACAGCACATATTGCTGCTTGCCTAGTGAAAAAAAAAGCTATGGGACATGCAGGCAAGGCCACCTTGTAGGTAGCAGGTGCAAGAGGCAATGAAACTTAAGGAAATCAGGTTTCATTAATTCTGATGCTGATTAAAAAAAAAATAATTGGATTTCAGCATCAATTTTGTGAAACTCTGACTTCCAAACAGAAAGTTGCTGAAAGGCATTTCTCTACCTAGAAAAATTACTACTCTCCCAGCGTTGTTTAAACACAGTAAGGAAGGGGACAAGTATTGGACCAATACACCAAACAAATCCAAGTCCAAATAGATTTTAGGTTGAGGAACAGAAGCAGCAACTGATCAACCCTTACAATACTCACAGAATGAGTCCACATAAATTTGGAGGGGCCCTGCATTCCAGAAGAATCATTTCACAGATAAATTTGCGCACATTACCTCAAAACAAGAGATGCTCAGCTTGTCAGTAGATTATGAAAATTCAATTCTCATGATTGACATAGAAGGGGGTTATAAGAATTGGGCATGGCATTGGAAAAAAAAAATATCTACAGTCCTTGACCTGTCCCTATTTTGTCACAATAATTTGTAATCTCTGTGTGAGAAGCAAATACTGAGCTACTCTAGGCTTTTTATAGATTTCCCTAAAGATGTAAAGTCTCTGTTATTGGCTGCTGCCAGAGACAGGTAGTGGACTCGGATGGACTTCAAATCTATTTCAGATAAACTAGTCTACATTCCTGTGTTTGACCATGAATCTGGACAACTTCGCTCCAGAAATCACCCCAGTTGCAAACCTGTCTTGTCAACAGAAGCTGAAGTTTAAATTCAGTTCAGCCAAGATGTGCTTGCTTTGGGGCATCACTGATAACGTTTTCCCCTGTGAAATGTGTGCTGTGGTTCAGACACACTCTGAAATTTAGCGGAGTTTTGGCTGTAGTTCAACAATCCTCCTTTTCAAGGAATGTTCACAGACATCATACATAAATCTCATTAGTCCTAACTGGTATTTTTACAGACAATTGTCTGTAAAATAACCGTTCCCCAGGCTATTCTAGATCTGTGGCATTGGCTACCAGCTCACAATGCTCCCTGTCCAATTTTCCAAGTCTCGAGTGATTCAGTCCTTCCCATCTCTTCTTTCAGCCCTCTCTCTAGCTCTGGGCTCAAAATTGCCCTTTAACACTTACTGATTTTTCAAACACATTCCCACATTCTATATTTCAGCAGCTGTGAAGAGGCAATTGGGCCAAACCTATCCTCACAAGAAAAGCTTTGTATTTTAATGCAGCTTTCTCTGCATGGTGGCATTATAGCATTGGCTTTAGGAGGCAGTGGAGAAGAGAAGGGAGGCCTGGAAGAAATTACAGCAGCCACAGCAAAGTAGACACTTCAGCATAGCCTCTCCTCCCATATTTACAGCTATTTTAAGTGTCTTGGATTCAGGTGCTGCAGCAAGCCGCAGCAGACAGTGTGACATCTTTTATGTGCCTCGTAATCGGTTTGCCAGCTGTTGCCGGTAACACAGACAGGAGACTTTTGCCAATCCAGTGGAAGTGGAGAACACTCCAAATGTTGGGAAAGATCGTGTTTACATGCACTTTTGCCTCTCCTCTTTCTCATTAATTTCCCTCAACAGAAGCATCCAGAGAACTTGCGAACAAGGAAGGGGTCATTTGGTGACTCAAACTAATGATTTAACAAGGTTCATTAAAACTCAGACATGACAAAGAGATTCTGACTACCCAATAGCATGAGCGCTTGTCCCTGCTGCTCCCTCCAAGGCCTATATTTTGTGGCTTAAAGAATGCTCTGGCCCTGCTTGTGACAGATATTTATGCAGAGGTTTTCTTTTGCTGTACTATATTGGGAAAGAGCAGACCTTTGGCAGAAAGGAAAAAAGAAGGGCAGAAAGAAGAGCAGATCCTGTGCAAAAAGACAGCCTTTCTTTCACCTTGTAGCATTTACAAAGAAAAAAAGCTAATGTGCTGAATTAGTCCCTCACCTACAGGCCAATCCCATTCCAAATGCCATGCATTCATGGCCAAGAAAACAAGACACCCAAAAAATCAAGCAGAATTGAGGTCAAGGCTAGGAGGAGAAACATAGAAGAAAAGAAAGGGACATAAGGAATGTTGGGCAGAAGGCACTGTCTACTGGTTGTTTCTTCTCCCAGCCCAGCCTCTACAGAGGCACTTGAACACTGTATGCCACATTCCCTCCCAACATAGATACTAACTACTACCAGAAGGAGGATCCAGGGAACTATAGGCTGGTCAGTCTGACCTCAGTACCTAGGAAGGTCATGGAACAGATCATCTTCAGTGCCATTACCCGGCACATGGAGAACAGGGTGATCAGGCCCAGTCAGCATGGGTTTGTGAAAGGCAGGTCATGCCTGACAAACCTGATCTCCTTCTATGACAAGGTGACCTGCTTAGTGGATGAGGGAAAAGCTGTGGATGTTATCTACTTGGATTTTAGCAAAGCTTTTGACACCGTTTCCCACAGCATACTCCTGGAGAAACTGGCTGCTCATGGCTTGGACAGGTGTACTCTTCGCTGGGTAAAAAACTGGCTGAATGGCCGTGCCCAGAGTTGTGGTGAATGGTGTTAAATCCAGTTGGTGTCCGGTCACAAGTGGCATCCCCCAGGGCTCGGTGCTGGGGCCAGTTCCCTTTAGTATCTTTATTAATGATCTGGATGAGGGGATCGAATGGACCCTTGGTAAGTTTGCAGATGACACTAAGCTAAGCGGGCGTGTTGATCTGCTTGAAGGTAGGAAGACTCTACAGAGGGATCTAGACAGGCTAGACCAATGCCCCGAGGCCAATGGTATGATGTTCAACAAGGCCAAGTGCCGGGTTCTGCACATGGTTCACAACAACCCCATGTAGTGCTACAGGCTTGGGGCGGAGTGGCTCAAAAGCTGCCCGGCAGAAAAGGACCTGGGGGTGTTGGTGGATGGCCAGCTGAATATGAGGCAGCAGTGTGCCCAGGTGGCCAAGGCCAACAGCTTCCTAGCCTGTATCAGGAATAGTGTGGTGAGCAGGACTAGGGAAATGATCATCCCCCTGTACTCGGCACTGGTGAGGCCCCACCTCGAGTACTGTGTTCAGTTTTGGGCCCCTCACTACAGGAAGGACATTGAGGTGTTGGAGCATGTCCAGAGAAGGGCTACAAAGCTGGTGAGAGGTCTGGAGGACAAGTCTTATGAGGAACGACTGAAGGAACTAGGGTTGTTTAGCCTGGAGAAGAGGAGGCTGAGGGTAGACCTTATCACCCTCTACAACTACTTGAAAGGAGGTTGTAGAGAGGTGGGGGCTGACCTCTTCTCCCTGGTGACAAGTGATAGGACGAGAGGAAATGGATTCAAGTTATGTCAGATGAGGTTTAGATTGGACACTAGGAAACATTTTTTTCACTGAAAGGGTTATTAAACATTGTAACAGGCTGCCCAGGGAGGTGGTGGATTCACCATCCCTGGAGGTGTTCAAAAAAAGGGTAGATATGGTACTTGAGGACATGGTTTAGAAGTGGTTTTGTCAGGGCAAGTTAATGGTTGGACTTGATGATCTTAAAGGTCCCTTCCAACTTCAGTAATTCTACGATTCTAATGCATCATGGGTTGGATGGGAGTTGCATCATTTTTGATACAAGCAGCAATGACGCAGTCAAAACAACTCATTCAGACTATATTTCTTGCCCACAACTGGACTCATGGGGAAAAAGGTGTCAGAAGCAGGTCACATTTTTCTGGTGGGCCTGCAGATGGTGAATTGGTCAGAGAACTGACCAGGGAATCAGATCCACTGGGAAGTAGTCACAGCCCTGCTGCTGACTTATTGCATTACTCCTTTCACAATCTTTGCTCAAATTTTCTGTTGCTTCTTTAAAAAAAAATAAAAATTCCCTGTTTCTGCTGAAATCACTCGTACCAGAGCTGTGCTTAGTTCTGTGCCTGACCTCATCAGTGATTTCAATAGCTATCCATCCCGAGTGCTGCATACCTGGAACGGGTAGTATCTGCAAAATGCCTGGCGTTCCTGGGATACCAAAGGGTTATTATGAGTACAGTGCAAAGTCAGATCATTAAGTCAAGAGTGCTAGAGAAGGTGCTTACCAGGAGGAATGTTCTCACTGTTGGGATCTTGTTCAATTCCATCAGCAGTCTGAGTGCTTTCTCGTGGTTGCTACAGTACTCCTCGTACACAAAGAATTTGTCTTTCTGCAAGGAAAAACATTGTAACTTATTGACTCAGACAAAACTGGAGTGACTATTTTGTCACAATCAGATACCAAATTCTTTACAAAGGCGTGTGTACTCAGAGTGGCATTAGGGTTGCAGTTTACATGAGGCGCGTGATACTCCTCTAATGTGAATAATGTATAGGGGCATTCCACTAATTCCTAACTTACTCTGTTGTAAGTTAACATCAGCTTTCTGAGCACAGAGACTTCCAGCACTTTTCCTCTGAAATAATATATTCCTTGCTGAAAGAATGGACATTGCTATCTCAGGGATACTTGCACGTGTGTCAGGATATTCCAGCAGAGTAGCCAGGAACAGACTAAAGCCAGGCACAAGGGGGCTGACATTTCTGAGCTGTGCTGACCAGTCCTGCAGGAGGAAGAAACAGAGGTGGCAGGGAAGAACCAAGGCCTGGAAGAAGCTCAGAGATCTGGAGGGGAACTATAACACAAAGCAAACAGCTGGAAATCCCCTCCCTTTCAGGGCTGAGGGGGAACCCCCAGTGAGTTGGCTGGTTCACTTTGTGTTCTGAAACAAGCAGCAGGCTTCGCTATTTCGATGCAACACTAAATAGTGGATCAGCTGTTCATAGCAGTTTCCCTAGATGGAAGAATTTCATCAAATACACACAAAATAACCAACATTAGAGAAATTAAAGGAAGGGAAAGGTAGCTTCACAACTAGACTGAGGTACTTACACTGGAACATGTCACACCCACCAGCACATGCAGTAGAATGAAATTCCCTGTTAAGAAACAAGGGTCAGCTGGCAGCACCAAGCTCTGCTTTACCGATCCCCAGAATCAAAGACAGTGCAACGTCTTCTAACTAAAAAGATCAGAGATGCTGAACTCATTGAAAACAGCAGATATCTGGAAACACTGAAATGATTCACAAAAGAAGCAGTAACAACTATTTCCATGCCTGAGCAGATCAGGCAAGGAGCAAGCTGATCCTTTCAAGGCTGCTGGGAAGGGCTGAACTTGCAGCAGTTATGTTACAACATTCCAGTACTGCATTCACTGCAATAAAAGGCGGGGTAGGGAGCCAGCGTCTGGAGCCTGTATTAGGCTTTAGTCAGGTTAAATTATTCAGAAGCCAAAAAGACCCATCATTTTTTGGGTGCTTCTCACAACAGTAGTTTATTTCCTGGTTCAGGTCGGCTTCTATGCCACAATGCAGTGCCATGCAGAGGTACACAGACAAGCTCCTTTGCATATCAGAAGTAATTTAGATGCATTAGCATGGCACTCTGCCAGGGGTAATATGTGAGGCCTTCCAGAGCTGGCATCTCAGGGCATCATGCCATGTAGACAATGCCCTCCAGAGTTTGTTGTGGCATTCGCATCATTAATTTTCTATTTAGGATCCTGGCCTGAAAATTTTTTATTTGAACCTCTTCATCTCCCCAGTACTAGGCAGTTAATTTTTTTTGTTTGTTTTAATTTTGATTGGACTCCTAGTGCTCTTCAGAGATGTTGAGCTTCCTGTGTTAGCTGAAGATATCTGCAGCATCTAGCTGCTTTTAAGACAGCTCATAGTGATCCAAACAAAACTGCCAGCTGAAGGAGTTAAGTAACATGAAACCATGGGAAAACAGCTGCACTGACTGGGCATTCCCTTCACTACTGTCACATGTAAAAGAAATTGTGTTAATATTAGTTTAGGAGAATCTGACATTCTGGTCAGATGCTCAATGGCTAGATGGACATGCTTGGGACTGTAAAATGCTTTGGGGTTTGGTTTATCACTAATCTGATGAAATTTTTTTCCCTCCTTGAACTTTCGATGGAAGAATTGCAAATAAATAGATGTATGTCCAAACACAACAACAATGGTACAAAGCAAAGAAAATAACAGCCACAAAGAATATGGTGCAAATAGCTGGAATGCAGATGTTCGAGACTTTTATCCTTCGTCTACAGCTGTTCATATTAGTACAGGAGTTTAATACTTGGGAGCTGAAAAGAAACAAAGGCTTCTGACCACCAGATGCAGGAAAAGACAGGGCTGGGTCCGTAACACAACAGAAAAGAGTCAATTGAGAGACATGGAATTGTTTTCAACCACAAAAACTGGAGAGTTCGAGAATGAGAAGACAGATATACGAGTTTCTCCTACATTTCCTCCTCTCACCTCTTCTCAACTCCCTGGATACACAAAAGCAGCATGCTTGAAACTAAAAATAGTAGCCATTAACACAACAGCATCCGTTACATCAATGCACACAAAATGTCATTGCTCAGGTTTCTGACTGCAGCTTTGAGTGCCTGGAGTTTTGGCAGGTTATATTTAGATCATGACAAAATCCCTTTGCTAAAGTTCAAGTCAGTACAATAATTATACACACACCAGCACGCTTTCATCAAGTCTTTTCCAGCTGTCCTTCATGCATGAGACCCACAAATATGAGAACTATGCTTTAAATTACTCAGTGTCTGAAGTGTTTAATTTCCTCTCTGGGTGACATTCAGTCCTGGACTCTCCCATCTCCTGGTGAGGAAATTATCAGTTACATAATTACAGATGTTAGCCCAGGAATTCTGAACGTGCAGTTACTCTATACTAAAGTGCAATTACGGTCAGAGATGTGACCACATAAAGATGGCACCTTCTTACTCAGCAAGTCTGCTGGATACACAGCTAGACCTCCTGATTTGGGTGACAGAAATAAGGCTATACTTTTCTTACTTTGGTTAAAATAAATCTTTGGCCAATAGTTTATTCCCCAAATATGTTATTTTGGGTCGATTAGCACTGCCCACAAATTAGTGCAAATTTGAAAACAGTTTTGACTAGAAAAAGCAAATAAGATTTGGAAAATTGTAACAATTTTATTTTGACATATTTTTAACAAGGCATGGCATTTTCTTATTTCAAAGCAAGCTGAAACCAATTTTGTCAACAAGAAAAACCTAAACAAAGGATGCAATTCTCAACAAAACAAGATCTCTGATGACTTCACCAGTAAAATTTATCACTCATGCAACATTGGTCCTAAAAATGGGAAGAAAACATGTGTCCCCCAAACAAATTTCTAGCTATTACGTCATCAACATCTAGCAATATGGCAATATCAGAAATGAAGCACCGGTCAACTCTCTGTCCTTGTGCTCTACAGACACTCATATGTTTTCATGACCTGCACAAAAGAGCCTATGCCGATGAGGTGTTATTATTCCAAGTTCAGCGTACATGCCATCTCTGATGTTAAGGACTTGTTCTACATGCCATTTTGTTTTACACTGCAGATTTGATTTTGAACTAATGTTTAAGTATGTTTTTTACTGTCATATATGGTCATACTGAACTACAACTCCAGAAGTCATCCTAGCACCTAGTATCATACAATGACCTTCTCATGATCATCTGATCAAATGGAGTATGCTAGGGCAAACAATGTCTGTCTTCTGAAGAAAAACAACTTTTCACACCTAAATACCAGAGCAAGTACATTTCATCATCTGCTAAAATACTTCAAAAAGTCAGTGTACAATGACTGCTCTTTTGGAACCCTTGCAAAATCTGCTTGCTTGCTTCAGGTGTTACTCAAGATGTCCATATCCAGGGGATAATGTCCTAGCATTATTATAAATCGATCAACTCAGATCCTAGAGGCTCATAATGACTAAAAGCAGTGCCCTGTTTCTGGAGATTGGTGGATTGTTGCTGAGTGAGGCTCTTCTAGGCCAAGGTAAACCAGGAAAAGAGTCAGGCCTACAAAGATTAGAAGAAATTTAGAATACACAGAACAAGAGCCAAACGCCGCAGTCTGGTAGAACGCCACAGGGGGAATCTGGGGATCACTATCAAGGATATACGATACAAGTGAACTTACAGAAAACATGCACCACTAAGAAATGCAGTGTCTGGAAAAAACAGTGCCTCAAGAATTCTCAAGCTATTCACCAAATTTATGAGTATTTTTAACGTTGAGTTTCTGAAGAAAATCACCCATGCTAACATCTGGCTGCTGACAAGGTCTGGGTTCATAATCAGGACCATGAATTACCTTGCCCGGTGATCATGACAGAATGTACAGTGATACTTTCAATATTCACAGGCCTTGTGTCACTTCCTCACTGCAAACTCCCCTGAGGATACATCATGATTTGATGATAATTAAAAAGCAGCTCTGAGGGTGTTCCTCCTAGCACTTCTTCTAAGTGCATTGCAACAACAAGAGAATCTTACCAAAATGAAAGACCAAAGAAATATGTTACCCACATTTTTCCCTGGGTAAACTAGCTAACAATGTGCACTCTGAAAAATGCTCTTCAGCCATGTCGCAGGAGAGCATCACTGGGAGAGAACAGCCGGCTTTTTTCTCCAGGAAACCTCAAGTGTGCTGCAGGGGCTTCTTGTGGTGGCAAAATACTTTACATCATTTTAAAAAAAACCTAATTTCAGCATCATGGAAACACCTTCAGGAATACTGTTTCTGAGGCACAGTGTTTTTTATGAATGCCTCTGCTTCATCAGAGCAGCCGCAACTAGGGAAATGGAGCCTTTGGAAGCCTGAGCAGAAAGCAGCCAAAGGCTCACTCTGAACCACAGTTGCCACTGGCATCTCCCTGTCACTTGCTGGAGACTCACTATGGAAGCCCTTGCTGTGACAGGGCACAAATCCCACCTCCCTCACTCCCAAATACCCACCGTGAAGCTTGTCTTCTAAAACCTAGGCACAATCTGCATGCAAGGATAAATTATTTCCTCCTCTCTTGATAATCTTCTGTTGACTGTTCCTTACTCAGACTTGAGGTATCACAATGCTCCTAATGATATTCCTACATTTCCTTAAGGCAATTATGGATGAGACCAGCTTTTTCTATATATTCTGAATCGAACATATGTTTTACTTCCTTCTGCATAAGCTGCTTCTTCCCTAGGGGATCATGAAACAGCTGATGTACATATTATTTGCAATGTACTCCACAGACAGCAGTTTAAGCTGATCTCAGTCAAACTGTCTCTATCAAAAGACAAATTCTCACCAGCACTCATCCCTGTGCATTACAGTTTCATAATTCCTGTATTGTTGCATGTTTGATAAATAAGGAATGTTACATAATTATTAAATTTAACAATTACAAAATTCTATGTTCATATACAAGAAAACACTACCAATGACTACATATACCAGGCCTGAATTCAGTCAAATGACAGGATGTTGACATTTCTGGTTATTCAGCGCCACTCTGAAGCACAGTAGACAATTTGACAGCACCACTCAAAAGCCCTCTAATTTTGATACCCTCGCTAATGAATACTAATATATTAGTACAGCACATCTTGTTGGTAGGCAATGATTCTAGCGGGTATTCAAGGTTTTAACTAAGTTCACCAGTATGTTTTTCAACAGCTGACAGTCAGTCCTCACATCTGATACAATTTTTGGGCATGGTGTCAATATAACATTTTCTGACACTATTTTAATAATCGTCACAGCATGAATAAAAATTAAACAAGGTTGGGGAGGGGCAGTTGGTAAAGCTCTATGAGTAATGAATGGCTGTATAATTGCTGTCCACTCATACCCGATGAACTGTGAAAGCATGAATTTTGATTATGAAAGCGTAATAGAACATATTTTGATAGGAAGCTGGCCTGTGGCTTAAGGGAGGGGTGTGGGGGGGAGAGACTGCACCGCTACATGCAGTTAATAGGAATTTGAAGAAATGGCTATTATGTACATGCTTTCTAATTTTCAAACGTCTCAGGAGAGCTGCTCCAAGTGAAAAAAATGTGCAACTTCAAATTATTATACATGTAAATTAGGTAACTTTGCATTTAAATGAGTCCAGCTTGTTATTAGGTATATACAATAAATGATCTTGCATATACAGTATGCTCTATGTATGTATTAGTCAGAGGATGGCACACATCCATGATTGAAAACTGGGCCAAGTTAAAAACAAAACAAAAATCTACCACAGGAAGAATTTCACAGTATAAGAAACAAATTACAATGACAGAAGCAATGACAGGATCATAAGCTGCAATTGCACGATCCTTAGTACGGCTCTGTGCTTTCCTGGATCACCTAGCAGTACCAATCTGACTGGCCTAGATTGGCACATATGATCATATTATGGCTGTAGTGGAAGAACAAATGATACAGCTATCAGGCATAAAGTCAGATGACACAAAGTAACTCAGAAAAATGTTCTAAGCAACCTGGAACTGGCAGAATGAATTTGTATCATATGATGACTTTGCATTTTGTATCCCTGGCATTCTTGAGCCAGCATTATGAGTCCAAAAGCCAAATTTTATTTACTTTTGAGCTACAGAATGCAGGTACTCATTTATTCCATGGTAAAAGGCTGTGTGTTGTAACTTGGCTTACCGTGCTTAAATGCAGCACGGTAAGCCATTTCACACTACCTTTCATTTACCAAAGGATAAACGTATGCACAGTCATTAACTACTGTAAATGATGTATTGTCCTTTGTTTTTAATTTTGAACTTTGTGGGGTTTATTTTTTTTTTTATTTTAAAATACACACAAAAATTACTAATTTTCTTGAAAGTGTGCTATTTTTTTGAAATATTTGGAACCAAAGCAGACAAATTCTCAGAAACAAAATGTGATCAGCAGGGTGAGAAAAAAAGGAAAAAAAAAATTCAATGGGAAAAGGAAGAGTTTCTAAAAATACCTCGTTGTTTAGCTGAGTTTGATGTGGTTTCCATTGTTCTAACCTCATTCACAAGTTTTTTCCCACCCTACCTACAACTTTCATACAAGACACACATTGTCATAGTATTGCCACAAGCCTTAGAGATTAGGGCTAGCTAAGGGGCATGAGAGCTTATGACAGGAAACTGCATTTTCAGATAGCGTTAAGTCATTGTACTTACAAATTTTAAGAAAACATTTCCCAGTTCATGCTGAGACTGAGGTTCTGGTTGTAAACAAAATTCCAGGGCAGCCAGGAACTCCTTGTGAACACCAAGAATGTCTTCGATGTTAGAAAATAAGATCTGAAATATAAAGAGAAAAACATTGCCAGCTGTTAATATATCTGAGAGTGTTTTGTTAAAGTAGTAGCACCAAAATATTGTGGCTCTGGACTTGCTGTGATAGGATCTAAAGCACAGACAGGGACTCATACAGAATGAATTACACTGTATTTGCCCCTTTCCTGGCCCCCTACAGAAATCTTTACTGCTACTGAAGTACCTGCTGTAAATGAAGGTAATCTTTCCAGATACCTGAGCATGATGAATATGAGCAACTTCTTTCAAGTCTAGAGAAGGCTTCCTATGAGATCAACCAGGTGAATGGAATCACAAGGACCAAACTCTTGCCTTTCCTTCCCATGCGTTAGAAATCGCTTTCTGGAAGAATGAGATTTGAAGCTACCACATACAAAGATGTACATACAAATTCTGTAACCTGTAAATAAGAGACCAAATCTCTGCCACGTGGGATCTAACATTTCACTGACAGGAGTACAACATTGTGTAAAACACTTACAAACCACAGAGCAACATTTTAAAGTTCCATTTCACTGATCTCAGCAGTACTAAAAGGTGTATGTAATGGGATAGAGCCTCTTGTTTAGATGTGTACTATAAGGTAATTGTGCAATCTCACAGCTAAACGATCTCTACTGATTTGAATACACATGTGCTAAGGGGAATAAACTGACAGGGTGAAAGCTGCTGTAAACACGTAAGCTTTATAAGTCTTAATCATTTTCAAACAAAATATGAGAAGAAAGTGTGAATAAATGTATAGGAGATGGAATGCTGTCTACAGAGGGGGGAGAAGTCCTGATTCATGGCGACACAGCCATCAGTATTGACATCCACTGGAGAAAAGCCTGAATGGGCAGAGTAAATCCTGGAGTCAGGATCCTGCAGTGACATACATATTTGCAGATGACGTTTTCTATCACTTTGCTTTAACAATGCCACTTGCCAAGAGAAGATCTGCATTGCAGTGAAACCAGCTTTCACATCGGAAGCCGCCTCCCAGGCCTTGCATGGTGAGTGGGTGACACTCCTCTGAACCCCAAAGCATGCAGCCTGACAGAGCCAGCCGTCATCTTCCTGGCATCCGGCATGAGAAGTGATCGAGCCTAACATCTTCACACACTTCCCAAAGTACCTTATCATAACACTAAGATTTTCAACTTTAAGCAGTGGAATTTATTCACCAGATGTGCCACTGATTCAACCTGATGGCTGGTGATGTGGCAGTAATTCAGAAAAACAATAATCTGTAAACTAAGTCTAATCATTAAAGACAGGAATGAAACCTCAATTCCTGGCTTAAATCTAGTTTCTCTCTGGTCTTGCAGGGGTAGACAAGATCAGGAATTCAAGGAGCCTTCCTCTCTGCACATACTCAGGTTCAACTCTATTCCTTCTGTTATTCAAGGATGGGCAGAGTATTTCTCTCAAACTCCCCCTGCAAGCTGGCTGCACGTGCAGAGCTGAGCCTGCTGCACCTTCCTTGTCTTTGCTCCCCTCTCACTTCAGGAATACTGACACATGGTAGCATGCATCATTATTAATGCATACTCATGCCTCACAGCTCCTTTCTAGCTCTGAATAAACTAAAAGATTCCAACACACTGAATTTGCACTGAGGACCTCGCAAACAAAATAAAGGACAGGGAGCTAGGACCACTTGATTGCTTCCAGAAAACTTCCCTTGCTAATTCAAGCAAAGCAGATGACGGTTCTGTCACATGGCTGAAACTGATGTGATGACACAGTAGCCTCTGTCTGCATGGCTTTGCCAGAAGCTGTGCCAAAAGGGGATTAACAAGGAAGAGGAAAACATCTGTCAGGGATGATTTTATCCTTCAGGAGCAGTCTTCAGGGGGTATTTTTTGATCCAAGGAATATCTGTGTAATCTAACGAATTCCGTGGTGGTCAGTAGAGCTCTGCTTGCAGCAGAATTTGCAGATAAGAAGAGTCGCTTGAAAATCAAGGCAGCAGAGAGACCTTGACGGCATGTGCTTCTGCATCTAATACACCGTTACAATTTATAAGCCTCATGCAAGGAACTATGCCTGGCAGCTTGTGTACGCCCTCAAGTTATACTGCCTTCAATCTACTCTATCAGTAAAATGACATCAGTGCCCTGCTGTGAACATAGCGTAACGCTAACATATCAATAGTTATTCCCACATGAGGCAGCAAATAAAATAAAAACATTTTTTTATGATGTTGCTGCAGCTGTTAGTCACTGGAGTACTTGTAAAATCTGGGCCTGGCACCGGACGCAATGTGGCCTTTCTGGAAGGTGATACAGTGGCCAAAGATTACTGAAATCTCCAGTGCTTGGCACCAGCTGTAGAAGAAACCTGCAAAAATAATACTGAGTGCAATAACCCAAATTATACTGAAAAGCACTTTCTCCTTTTGCTCAGAGGTGAGTGACTGCCAGAATACCTTGTATTTTCCTCTAGACATTTCTGCTTCGTGAAGAAAGAGAGGAAAAGAGAGGCTTCTCCTTACATAAGCTGCCAAACCATTATACAGTCTCTGCTACCATCTTTGCTGCAGCCAGCCACCTCACACCTCTCTGGTGACTCAAGACACATAATATTAGCAGGCAGAGTTATCAGAAGTCCCAACACCACCTTGCTTGTCCTGCCTGTACCAGCAATGAGTGAGAAAGGAGAGGCAAAGAAAGAACAAATATCTTTCAACTGGAGGAAAGACAATGAAATTATTTGGGGTAGGATAAGAAGGGGGTGAGAGGGGGATATAATATTGACTCCAATCAGGAAAACTGTGCCTTTGTAATTCTATTTCACCAGCAATAGGCATAGGCCCTTTATTACTGAAGAGAAGCTCTGTTATCAAAAGCTGGGTATTCTAATAATAAGAATAAATGAGGTCTCACAGTGGCCTCAAAAATACCCCCCAGGCACTTCAAGAATGACACAAAAATGAAGTGGTACTTCCCCAGAGGAGTGTGATGAAACTTCAAATACAAATACATTTAATCAGTATAGAAAATACGGATTCTTCTGCATAGGCTTTGTGGGCCCTGCATCTGATTATGTGGCAGTCATAATTAGTATTCATTTTGATGATATATGAATAATGATAGAATACTAACTTTCATCACCAGTCTTGGATGTTCATCAAATTGGCAAATAGTTGTGTAGGTTTATTCCTCATGCAGAGCTTACTTCTTGCACACTTCTCTGCACACGAGATCTATTGTCACTAATCACTTGTCTACTTTTTCTTCAGCCACACCCAAACTTACTTCAGACTATAGATGGTGAGTTTTTGGGGAGTGAGGACTTCTGAGTTTGAAGACAGTGAGAGGCTTAGCTCTACAAAGCTGCCAAGCTGTCTTGCTACCAGCCCCTTCTGATGCCAGTCAGTCAATACTACAGTATTGCTAGCCTGTAGAATGAATAGCAAAAACGGGGGCTAGAGCCCTGCTAGGATCTCTATACGTTCAGGTAATACTGGTACGTGAAACGGAGGAACCAGCCTTGGGGAAACATGTGCCAGCTGCAGTAGCGCTGGCTGGTGTGATATACCTATTATTGCTGTGCCCTGCTCCCACAAGTGTAAAGGGCAAAGTTTCTGCTGATTTAGGAGCTATAGGATCAAATTCAAGCCCAATAAGTGAGCCTCTAATGGCAAACAAGCTGCACCCTGTCCCACTGATGATCAGGTTTCACTTGCGAATGTGTACAGAGTGTTTTGGTTTCACATACATATGTGTACAAGGAGGTTTTTTAAGCAAAATCACTACAAGAAAGTGTGCTTGTATTTATGAAAATAACGAACAGCAAGGTCCCCTGTAACCATAGGCACTAGAGAAGCTAGCACCTCATAGAAACAGCTCTGTTTCTATGTCCCTTATCTCTTTCCGCTGTAAAATTCATGCAGGAACCTCCTCATGCAAGGGTCTCACGTTATTTATTCCTCCACAAGAACACCAATTCCTTCCCACTAGAACACAAAGGAATATTCCTGCCTCCTTCTCATAAGCCCTATCAATTTTAGATTTGTAAAAGACAGCAGATGCAAACTGGCTAACTGAATACTGTCAAGCAAAATAGACAAGGGCTGTGCATTCCCTGCCTTTCCTCTCAAAGACACTGAAAAGGCCTCTCTGTCCTCTACCCACCATTTCACAAATCTTGCCAAAAGTTAGTATCTCTGACAACACTACACTGTTGTCAAATTTTACTGAAATTAGCTGGTGGGATGAAAAATTGCTGGAAGATGACAGCTATATGAATGGGCAGACAGATTGACAGATAAACTGTCAACGTGAGCCTCTTTTCCTTAGGGAACCAGTTTAATAATAAGCATCAATATGACATGAGGATATTTGATATTCATATCGCTGAATCTAGCCTTTCATTACATATCATTTTCCCAAACAAGAAAATTAGGAAGACAGAAGAAATACCTTAACATTCTCCTCTGTTATGTACTTCTCAGCTTTGTCCACAGCATTCTGGCGGATCCGGTGTAGAAATGCCTGTAAGTATAAAAAAGGTTATGTTCAAACAGCTTGATACGGCTTGATTTCACTCTTTTATATCCTCTAGGATATAGGATATTTTACCTGTAGGTTCCTGTCAACACAGTGTGGCTGATTACCTTTAAGACTGAAAGAATGTAAACATTTACCAAATCACCACCACAGTTCTTAGACTCAAGGTTGCATTCAGGGCAACACAAAAGACATTTCCTACAATGTTGTTGGATCTTGCTTGGCCATAAACATCTTCCCTCTGCTGAAAATTTTAGACTTAATTATCTGTTACTACCAATAGACCACAGAGAGGGTCTGTTTGTTTTTTCTTTGAAGGTTTTTCCCTCTCTCTAAGATGCAACTGTTTTGACTTTGGGAAGGCAGTGTGCCTAACGCACATCAAGATGTATGTCAGCAAAAAGGACTGCAAAGAACGACAAAAGGACATTCATGCTGCTGGAGCTGAGGCATGTCAGAGCTATAAGCTAGGGTTATGGGCAAGTTCAATAGATTCCATACGCGGGGAAAGAAAATAGAAATTGCCAGACAGCGCCTGGGACACATTAGCCTGTTTGCTCTATTTCGTTTTGTTAAAAACAGACAAAACCATGCTGGAACTTTTCACCTAGGCCAGGTTTCCCCTTCCCTCAGCTCTGCACAACTTTGGCTTTAACAGACAAACCAGTAAAAAGCTCCAGGCCAAATACAAATGGAGTATCAACCTTCTAAGCATAATTCTAGTCAGGACCTACTTGCATTTGCACTGAACATAGCCACAACATCTATGATCCAGTGGAAGGATCCACTGTTTTAGCAACTATTGGCTAAAGGGCACTTCTGAACCGAGAGTAGGGAATTTTACCTTCCACAGGCATCAGTAAACAGAGTTGAAAATACCCACAGGTGAGACTGAAGGGAAGCCAGAGAGGACCAAATCTGCTGTGATAAACTACATGACCCACGCACAGAAGGGTAGAGGGCTTTCCTCTCTGTTCTTGCTAGTGGTTTCTAACTTGCCTCCCACACAAAGCAGTGAGCCCTGGGGAGTGCTGTGAAAAAGGAAGAAAGGAACTTTTCTTACTCACCTGAGACAGAGAGGGGAAGGGGGTCATTTCTTTGTATTTATGGTACAAAGCAGCTTTGTTACGGCTTGATAATAAAAGGCTTTTAAAAGCTGAACTATTCCTGAGTAATGCCCGTGTCAGCTAATGCACACTCAGCTTTTTCTTTTTTCCTTTTGCCTGTTGGGATTGGCAGCAGTTTACAGCCTGATAAGAAGCAATGTCAGTGAACCAAACTTACAGCTCACAGAATGCCTTTGCCTCTGGTATTTTGGTTGGAAGACAGTGAACATGTCTCTCTGTCTGACTTCCAGCACTAAAAGGGGCATATCTCTGTTTCTGCTTAGCCACCGCTCTCTGTCACTTGTCAGCCATTCACACTTTACAGGACAGGCACCAATAAAAAAAAGAGATCAACTAATGAGGCACACAGACCCTACATTTGCTTTTGGCCCTGGATTCTCAACCTGCGTTTGAACAGATTTCAGGGACTATAACCATGTTGTTTCTCTTGTATTGCTAAACAGAAAGGAGATCCTGGCTAGACTCCAGCTAGATATGGAGAGCTTGGAGCAGGTTGTGTGGACTAAGAAGTCTGAGGAACAGATTTCTGTGTTAAAGGGACAGGACATATGTACCAGTGGTTGAAGAGGCATTTTATAAGAACCAGCCAGTCCACCTTGCCAATAATCTGGCCAGGAACTGCTGCAATGTTAGTGTACTGCCTAGCACCTTGGCAACAGTCTGGGAACTGTCTGAGATGAAGAGTTTGGCATGATGACTAATGGCAGAAGGATTGACAGGAATAGCTGTTGCCCTCCCACTTCAGTGTTGGGTTTGATATCTGAGCATTAATAACCAGGCATCTGATTTATATGAGGTAGCACATCATATTAAAGTCACTCATTCTCAAAAGATAAGTCAGGCAGAGACTTTTCCTTACTTTAATAACATCTCTGTTTGGAGACAACAAATCCAATTGGAATGATTAATTAATCTACACAATTAGCAGCTCCACTGGTGACTAATAGTTACCTGCATATTAGTCCCAGTATGGTGGGTCTAATAATAGAAAGCTGGTAAACAGAAGTGCAAATCACATTAGCTGTTACAGGCTAGTCAATAAAAAAGCAGAGTCTGTGTTAATCTAAAAAACAGCTTTTCTGTGATGCTTGTCTGAAAAGATCATTTAATGTGAGCGTGAGAAAGGGAGAAAAGGAGAGTGAAAAATAAAAAAAAAAAAAGAGAAAGGCATAGAAGCAGGGAGAGAGTAGAAAGGGTGAAAGACATAAACGGGAAAGAGGCAGTCAACTTTGTAGATAGTTCGTCAAATCTCCTACAGCCTCTGATTTGTCGTGATGTGCGTGATCAGCAGTCTCTCCAGTAATAATAAAACAAGACAGTTACAAGAGATTTTGGTCCTAGAAATTTAGTAGTCTACTTTCCAAAATACAATCCCCCCCTAAAAATATCAAAACTTAGTGGATACAGAACTATTTGTTCCCCAGTTTTCAATACCTTCTCATGTGGCAAACAGAATCCTTTGCAGCACAGTCACTGAAATTAAAAAGCATGATAAACACAAGCTATTAAACAGCAGCTCATAGAGCTAATGTTGCATGGCCTGTTCACATGACAACACCACTTTCCTTCCAAACTGCTTCTGACTTGGAAAAAGCAGCCCTTTTCCCAGAGATGTTGTTCAGACATTCAGGTCAGCATTTTCCAAACTTCTCAAGTGAAGTTTTTGTGCTACCAATTTTACTAGGCTCATCTGTACCAACACTATCCCTATATTCACCTGGTGACACAGACTCTAAGACCAATTACATAAGTAGTATGCAACTCTAGGAAACATAGCTACAGGGAATGGTACAATCTTTTGTTAGACCAACTGATTTATCTGGAAAATCAGACAGATTTTTGGGCCAGGATATGACAGGTGATGAAAGAAGAGGCGGTGGGGGTGGGTGAATATTAGAAAATTTGCCATGTCCGTATCTTATTTATATTCCAGAACATATTGTTATTAAAGAGGAAGTAGTTGAAGGGGTAAAGGCTTTTCTGGCCACCTAAAAAGTTACTAAGGCAAATGGTTTCTCTGGCTGCTCCAACCTCTTCACACTACACAACTCACATATAAACTCAAGGGGTCTAGTCCATGACATTTTTCATGAGGAACTTTTAGGGACCCCTCAGTATAACCCTCTTCATATGCAGCAGTTTCAATCTCTGCAAAAGTGAACTCACTATCCTCCAGGGATATGTGAAAGAATAAGGGTCAGCTTTCTTGGGAGCTCTCAAAAACCATTCCTAGGACTTGAGGACTCTGAAAATCATTCCTAGGACACAGCAGGGTGATCATGATCACCTCAACACCACAATGAAAAGCAGAACTCTACTGTAGCATGCTGTTGGTTTCCTACACTTAGAAACTATCAGGGATTCAGGGAAGGACAGCAGGTTATGCTACACACTATACTGAAACAAAAATCACACATCAGATCAGTAAGACACTGTTGAAGAGCTAGCAAGAGATGAAGAGGCAACAAAAGTAGACTCTGCTCCCTTCTATTTGCTTGTTGTATGCTGGTCAGGACTGATATAAGGTTTAAAATTTCACAAAAAATAGAGATAAAAGGACAGCAGATAACATGACATCTTTCGTTCTTATCCCCACAGATGCTGCTTTTGCTCTGTTGCCATTCGTAGTGTTCTGCTCTGCCCACACTGGGCCGGGTCTCTGAGCGACCCAAGCTGCACAGTGGACTACTGCTTGCTCAACAGAAGAGGGGAGAAGGACAGGTAGAGCCCATGGGTCCAGAACAAAAACAGGTCACAGCACAATGTAAGGAAAAAATGTGAAACCAGACTGATAAATTTTCATTCTTCTGATAAAGGTCCACGAAGGTCTAATCTTCTATGCATATGTGCTAATCATTAGGAAAACAGCCCACAGAGGATTTGTTTTTGTTTAAAATTCTGCTGCTGCATCAACATAACGTTTATTTGTGCACTGTGACTTGTTGCCCTAGAGGTCTGCCGCTTCCAAACTCAGCAGGCCATGTCTGATGCTCCTCATGTCATGCATAAACATGGTTTATAGTTTGTCTTACGGTACAAGTGTCTTGCAGGATTCAGGCAAATCTATGACAAATTAGAATGAGCAGAGTGAAATGTTTCCTTTCTGCACCACATCATGTCAGGCAAGCTCCTTCCAATAAATACTAAGACAAACACATTACAAATCTGGAATGCAATTTAGGTATAAAAGTTCATTTCAGTAAATAAGTACTTTTTAATGGCCCCTTTTTCATGAAGGTGTTTTGTTCTTCAGTTCACTATCCTTACAGTCTATTGTTGCCATGAAACCCTGCTGCTTTGAGTGTCTTTGCTGCACTTCTGAACCACAAAAGCTCCAAGCATACTTTAAGGAAAGGAATCCGCTAATTGTGAGTTGTTCTCACACAGAAGATGAAACAACTGGGATTTCTCTCAAATGCCTTTCAAATGGCCCTTGTTGAACTTTGACTTGTAGCCTTAACTTTGTTAGGGAAAATTAGTGTTTACCACCTTCTATGTAGCATAAGTAACACGTGGCAAATACTAGGGACCAGGCAGTGATAGTTTGTTCATGCCCCTTCTCAAAATTCACATCTAAGGCAGATACTTCCTCAAATATTCAGAAATAGCAAGAGATTTCTGATTAAACAGCAAGGCAGGCATAACTTTGAGGGAAACGAAAGGGAGAACAGAAACAGACAAACAATGATGACACAACTGACTACCATATCCAGAAGAAGCAATATCTGAAACCACAATCCTGTGAAACCCATTCTCTGAACAGGTGACTGGAATGTCATATTTCCCTTAAGAGACAAATGAGACAATTTTGTTAAGCTCATCAATGATCAGGACTGATTCAGAACAATGTTGGGATCTAGATGAGCCTAGTATTTTCAGTGTTAAAGTGAATAAATTGCTTCACACTTGTGCAATCAATTTTTTAAAGCTTCTTCCAAGTACAGACATTTTGACTCCAAGAAAACATGCTCACAGTGACAAATGAAGAGGTGACATGGACAATTAATTTCATCATTTGACCATCACTAGCATCTTCACCTTACAGCTACAGCATAGGGGCTATGCGTTAATCTGTCTCTGACAATACAGAGTAAAACTTGTCATAAAGATTTGAACAATAACTTGCAAGGGTAATTTTAATTACTTTTTTTTCCATCATTTCAATAAGTGTTGCCACTAAATGTGGCTGTTAGATAAGCCTTTGCCTCCACTGCAGTACAAGCGAGATACCAAAATACTCTATTGTCTTTAGCAAAGCAGCTTGAAAGTCCTGCGGGAACATGGCTCTACTGAAATAGTCTGACAATTTAAAATGAATGTTTGCTGAAGTTCTTGTTTTAAGAGCAGGTGCATCCTTGCTCATGTTACTCAATTGTTAGCTTTGAACCTTGTTATCCTGATCATGCTCTTTTGCTTTCTGTGAGATATACAGTTTATAAACTGAAGCCCTACACAAATGACAGGAAACATAAATATCCTGCATCCTACACGTGAACTGCAGGTCTCACCTGGACTGAAGTCTGAAAGGCAATGAAATAAATAAACTCAAAATAAGGTAACAGTGACTGCACAGGACTATTTATACAAAATAAATCCCATCAGAACTTTTTTTTTCCCCCCTTCATAACAACTAAGCGTGCATTTCTACAGAAAACTAAGTCCCTTTAAGCATGTTGTAAATACCTAAATGCAATTCTTTCACTGAATGCTACCATAGATTTGGGTTACCAACCAACTGGGAATCAAGTCACTTCAACGGAAGGTGAACCTACCTAGACTGGTCTGCAGCACTATGTGCTGTTAACCAAGAACTACTGACTTCCATCCTAGAGACAGCTGGATTTTAAAGACAGATGAGGTCATTCTTGTGTAAATTCAGACAATTGGTTTTCAAACATCTTACCTTCCTGGACAAAAGCCAGCATATACATGTAAAATACTGGGTCTGATTCAGGTTCTTCAGTTGTGAAATTTCAGTTAGAATATTGGAAATGAGAAGCAACTCCTTTGACATCACTAGCATTACACATGTAAAACGGAGCAAGACTGAAGCAACTCTACTACTTTTTAATAGTATATTACTGTACCTCTTATATTGTAAACTGGCAATCCTGAATTCACCTATTGCTCAATTACTGGCTGCTATATTTAGATTTCTATAAAAACACATTTTTAATTATCAATGTCTGGTGAAGGAAGAAAGAACTTAAGCATCAGATGAGTGCATTATACTGTCATTCCTGCATAGAGTATTTCACCTATGAAGAATATTTTTCTCTAGATCCTCTTAAAACAATAAAGAGCCACAGCTGTGAGAGAGAGCAACTCTGCAAAAAGTAGCTCAGATCTACAGCCAAATTAATTTATCAGCAAACAGCTGAACAGGGACTTGCCTGGTAGGCAAAGGTGTTTAGCAAGAGGAAATAACATCAGAAATATCTTTTATTGCCCTAATTTCAGGCTTCCTGTGTATCAAATTGGCTTTAAAGCCTCAAAGCTTATTGGTACACATTTATTTTTTGATCTATCCCCTGAAGAGGAAGTAAACTATTAGCTAACCAAGATGACTTAAAAAAAAAAAAAAAAAAAAAAAAAAAAAGCAGCAGCCATGTGCATTACAGAATATCAAACACATTCTCTGCAAACAGTTTGGGCAGTCTGAGCTGTAAGCTTGCATCATTGCCTACTGCTAAGCAGAAGGTCAAAGGTCAAACAGACTCTACTGTACAGTTTTTAAAACACTTCTTTTCCAAAGGTTACAGCCCTTGCATAATCTTATGTTAGACATGAAATGAGGTGAACTACTTACGCTGATCACCTATGCTCTATGATACTCATTTCACTATTTTTGAAAGCAAATATGAAGATGTCTGCCTTCAGAACTATAACCTCCATATCCCTGGGGACAACGTATTTCTTGCTCATATGTCCCAACTCCACCCCCCCCCCCCCCCCCCCCCACTTCCTTCCTTTAAGAACATGTTTTTCACTCCAGTGCTGTCATTTAGAATAACAATCATTTTGCACACACAAAAGCATGGATGTTGCATCATGAATCATGTCTGCCCACAGAAGACTACATGACCATCTGCAAACAAGGTAGACTCCATCTAAGGTGAAACTGCAAAGACCATCAGAAAAATAATGCAGCTTCAGTTGCAAAACCCAGATGTATCACAGGGGAGAGATCTTTTTATCTGAAGCATACTTTCAAGAGGTATTTTTCATAATTGTATAGATACACAAGCAATAAGTACATCTATACATATTACAAAACCTCCACTGATACTGACAATTTAATAAACATTAACTAAGCACTGATTATGGCAATTTGAAACCTCTTCCCCACTTCTTAGTCTGACATATGGTGATTCCTGATAAATACCAAATGAAATATGGAGGAAGCATTCAGAAACTCAGCTGTTTAAAATTATGTAAGTGTATGTATGAATAAAATGCTTGAATAAATAAACTGTAGTATGTAAAGAAATAATCCATAAGAGAACTAGCTACTGCTTATGTAAGCTATATGCCTGAGATATTTCCCAAAATCAAACTGATTTGTCCTTAACCAATCCTGCATTTTAAGGCTCATGCAGTTGTGATCAGGCTTGGCTGATTTATCTTACATCTGTCTTGCCATTGAGTGTTACACTGTCTATAATATCAAAGTTGATGAAAAACAGTTGCAAAATACTGGCATCGCATAGCACTGGGATTTTCAGCGGTGCTTGAGGGAGTCAGACATTCCAATTGCTTTTTACTTATTTTGACTTTCTTGACATGGGTGTACTGCAAAATGGTTTCTGTCAGCAAATCACTGTGGCTAGGATTCACCTCATCTAATCGCACCCACCTACAAGCTGAAGCCTACCCTAAGTTCGTGGTAGAGGTTCCCTCTACAACAGAAAGCAATGGGCAGGCAACTTCAGAGCATGAGTCACTGCACTCTAGGAGTCATGTTTAAGAAGAAAGGCTGAAGTACCCTCTAGAAATGCCCTCTTTCCATCAAGAGAGAGCCTGGGTGACAAGTCTAGACCAGACCACCCTTCTTGCCTGTACCAGTTTCACAGCATCTGCAAATACAAAGTTCCAGGGCAATGAGAGTACTGAATCATTTCTAAAAGTGAACCAGTGACCGTGTCTCTCAGCATGGATGCTACAAACATGGGGGCACTGCAAGTTGACACATGCAAAATTAATGTGCACAGACATTCTCAGCATGGTAGTATTCTGGGACTCATCACAAGTGAACTGATCTAGCAACACTTCCCAGAAAAAGTAATTTACAAAGAAAGGTCCAAAAGGATCCCAGACTATATCTGTATTTCCAGTGTACGGATGTTTACACCAGAATTCTGCAACAACAAAAAAGGTCAGACCAAATTCATTCATGCATTAACTGATGAAGGAAGGTGAAATCAAAGGGAAGTGAGAGTGAAATATGTTACAGTGTTTCTCACTCCTAAGAGAGATCGCTTTCTTAAGGAGGGTTTGTTTTCATTTGAATTACAAAAAACTTTTTTGTGAAGTGAAAGCCAGGCTGGTGCTGCAGAGGGGCCCATTGTCTCTTCTCTACCATTGCCCTGACCTCTGCTATCCCCTCCTCCCCTCAATCACTAATATTTGCATCCTCAGACAGGTCTGAAGATCCCAATTCATTTCAAGGCCCAACAAAAGCTACATTTTTCATATTTCAAATCCCTCAGGACTCATTTCTACTAATTTCTTTGTATCTCCTGTACCCAGTCTCTCTTGACTCCTCTTTTTAACATCAACAGAAAATTTATTTGTTTGGATTTTCAAAGGAGCTTAAGGAAGTTATGTACCTAATTCTCTCAAGCCTTTGGAATATTCTCCTTTTTATTGGCCTTTTCATGTCTTTCTCCCTGTTCTGCAATCATGAGATGATTCTGACCACCTTACTGCACTGTGGAACTCTTAAAAATGTTTTCAGGATATAGTTTGTTTGAACAGTGTGTTTTACTTCAGTCCTCTTTTATGTAGAGGAATAAATCCTGACAAGTCTGTGTCTGCTTAGCTCTTATGTTACTTTAACAAAAGTTTGCTTCAGGAGTAAGGGCCAGTAAACAACAGATATATACTGTAGGATTTGACTCATATTACTTACATTCACTATGTCCATAATGGAGAGAAGCCTGCAGACTGCAACCAGTTCTAGATTAGTGATGTCTCCAACTACTAAGATCAGTACCAGGGAATGTTTAATCAGGTTTCAGGCTCTACACAGCTACTGCTTTTTCAAGAGGGAGGTAGAAGCATCAGAGTGACTACAAATATCATGTGGTCCCCAAAAATAGTAGAGTCCAAGTGTTGAATGTAATTGTAGCAAAAATTGTAATTTCTTCGATTAGTATTTCAAGAACTTTGATATCAGAAAAATTATTCTCTCCCTTTTCTACTCTTTCTTTTTCCAGTGATGATGTATTAATACATTAACCACTAAATAGACAAGACAGAAAAACTTGGAATTTTTCTAGGGAATTTTTTTCAATCAGTTGCAACATAGGCTAGGACTTCACTAGTGTTATCCCTCAGCAGGTAAGGATCATAAAGAATAGATAAAAGCTTAAAAAATGTTGCATCTTGTCTTGCATATTCAGTTTCTGAATATGTGTTATGAGTTAATCATTTCAGAGCCACAAAGTTAACAATTTTACTTCAGGTGAACAGTCAGGCAAACAGAACTGCCAGAACGTGCAGGGGTGTAAACACACATAAACTTTACTGATCACCTGTCAACTTGGCCCTTAGTCTTCCAACTGAGTTTATGTGATGATATCGAATAATATCGATTTCCAAGCTTAGATTGAATCCCTGAGAGAACCGAGGCAGACCAGTTCAACTTACTGCCATCAGGTTCACTGACACTTGTTCTAAATTATGTTGTGAATCTACACTGGGCTCAAGTGCCATGATCTTGGGTGACCCACAAACTTGATCTAAGCTGCAAACACGTAACAAAATCCAAGGATCCTATTTCACTAGGAACATTTTGTCTATGCCCAGCTGATACGTTCTTAGAGTGTCATAAGCCAGTTTAGCATCAGACATTGGATCTAAATATTGAGATTTCTTCTATGGGTATCTTCTCAGAGAGATGTTTGTCTGACCTCAATTCATGTGTATATAAGTGGCTAACAAGCTGAACGAACTGTATTCCATGCACTGACTTACACATGCTGGGTTTCTATCAGGTTGTGTATCAAATCAAACTCTCAAATGCACTCATAATGTATAAATATTTGTGCTTGATTCTTAAGTTTAAAAGGACCCAAGTGCAAGCTGACTGAACAGAACTGTTCCTTCTCAACTCATAAAATTCAGAGCTACAAAAGAACCAATCAAAATGTCAAAACTACACATTTCACCTTAGAGAGGTCCTCAGAAGTATTTGCATCAGGTCTGTATATGCACTTACAGGTTTCCTATTAATCAGTTGTCATAGCTGAAGTATAATGGGAAGCATTGAAATCTGTAGGTGCCTTATCCAGAAAACTAGTATTGGAATTGGCATCAACTGCTAGAAATCCCAGTGAAACTGTCCTGATTTCAGGAATATTGGCCCCCAGATTTTAGGCAGCAAGTAGTCCTAGCTGCATTTGAGAATCAAGGGACTGAAATTCCAAAGTTGTTTCTAGTATAGGAGACTATCCTGCTATCTGCCTGTGCAGCGACCACAGTCAGCTCCCCTCAGGGTCCTTACAAGCAGCGGTGTCTGTATGGGCTCCCTGGCTGGGGCTGTAAATTCTTATGGCACTTTTCCTCCTTCAAAACCAGCAACTGGGGGCTCTGGTGCAGCACATAAGTGTTAGCATTCCTGGCCTTTGGAGCTTGAAATTCCCTGCTGGGAGAAAGCTGCTTAAGTGACTGTGGTGTGACAATGGGGAATGCAGCTTTCCATGAGGCAGCACAAACTCCACAAAAGGCCGTGACGTTATGGGATTCTCACCGCTGGAGCCTAAGGAGAGCGGGTATTTCTCTGTAGCCTGTGAAAGGTTTCCAAGAACTTAAAATGCATGGAAAAATATGTGATTTGGTGAAAAGAAGTAGAATCCCAAAAGGGGAAGGCGGAGGAGGGGGAAAACAGAGGGAACTCCAACTGCCCCAAGCCTTTTCTCTTAAAGGCAGGATGAGCTGATGGTCATGGAACCGTCTCTCTCCCGCTCCTACAGGAGAACACTAGATAATGTGTGGTTCATGCAGCTTGGGCTGCTTTCAAGAAGCGAACAGCATGTGAAGCTCTCCCTGCTATGAACTCTCCCACCTTATAAAACTAGCAGTTATGTTATATTTATTTGTGAGCTAAAAAAATTAACCTTCTACAGGTAAATGGAAAGGAAAATTAATCTCAAGAAGGATGCTGATCTGAATTTTCATATTCCCCATGCAAAGGCTACAAGGCAATGTGACACATCACCCCCGTGAAATCAATGAAAGCAATGTTTAGTCTCCAATTTATTGTCTTTATATAAACTGCCAGTCAGGCCACACTATATGTTTTCTGAGAAAAGAAAGTATCTGTTTACAGAGATATCAATTTCTATATTTTGACTAAATAGTAAATATTTTTCTGTATTACAATTTCATAAGTCATTAAAGAACAATGCTGTAAATAAGAATGAAATGTCCGTGGTCTCTGATCAGACCATCAAACTCTCTTTAAGCAAGCACAGGGAATAAGTTTGCAAAACTACCTAGCACTTAATGCACCTTTTCTATCCAAGCACTCAGGCTTTTTCACTCAACTTTGATTAAATAAATAAATAAATAAATAAATAACACTGGGAATTTTGTCTGGTTTCAGCTACACCATGATTTCACCTCAGGAGAGGTATTTCCAGGCAACATGGCAGGAAATATTTCAACATTTGACTAAATCTAACCAGTCAAAAAAGCTGTTAATTTAAGAGTTGGGGGTTGTTTTTTGGTTTTGGGGTTGTTTTTTTTTTTGAAAGAAACACAATGCATTTCTACTTCCTACCACAGACAAGAAAGGAACACAGCTTCAGAGTTGCCACTTTGCATGTGCTGTATTCTCGGTGCTCGCACAAAACCGCTGATTATGGTTGCATGCAGAGGAAGATGGGTTGCATACACAGCTGCACCTTGCAAAATCTGCCTTACTGTATTCGCGATTATTTACACACAAAAAAGAGGAAAGAAAGAAAAAAAAAGTGTGTCTTTCACATGTTGGTTTAGAAGAGGAATTAGAAAAACTAACCTCACAAGCACATTTTTCGTCACTAGCCCTGAGCAGGAACAAACAGTTTAGCTGATGAAAAGCTGCTTGCTGGAAGGACAGTAGCTGATCTGAACGAGTTTTCCTAACTGAGCTCGATCTAACAACGTCTGCACCATTTTAAAGTGTGCACCATCTGACTGCAGCTGTTCATGGTAATGGCACAGTGTTTTCCAGCCACATTTCCCATACTGGAATAAAGTAGTAAGCAAAGACTGAACTGGGCAAATAAGCAGGAGAATATCCTCAATTAATTATGAAATACAATGGCAAATTTTTAACCAAACCAGAAATCTCCCTGAAGGCAGACAATGACATTTATGGGTCTTGCTTTTTTTTCCTTCTCTCTCCCAAACAGCACTACACTCCTAACCTCTACAGAGAAGCACAAGCCCACTGCAGAGTGGTCTGGAGCCAACCTCTGTCCACAAAGCACCACAGAAACATCGTCAGAGGGCTTATTCATGTCAGGATTCCAGCCCAATTTTACAGACTTAAAATATTTGGGCTATTCAAAAAAGCACCCGTTCGGGGTGCCTAGCCAGACTTAAATTCTCCACTGCGTCCAATACTCAACCTGTCCCAGTCCTTCTCGGACAAGTGGAAAATTATGCCATTTTGCCAGGTCAAAGAGCTAGACAAGAGTGCAGTCTAAAAATATCGCCTGTCCTACTGCCCCAAGCCAGCCAAAGAGCTGGGTTTCATAGTTCCCCTTCACGTACATTTATTTTGTTGTGACAGGGTAAAGAAAAGCTCCCTCTCATTGTGGCATTTCTTCTCTGCACACATGTTCTTGCAGAACACAATCATATCACACACAGTCTTAACCCCCAGCTTCCTATGAACCAGAGCAAAGAATTAGACCATTATATTTTAAACATAAAGGGGAAGTTGAGAGAGAGCAAAGCTTGCTAGCAGACCCTGAACTGAATGGCTCCAGCAAGCAGACTGCCCTCCCCAGCATTCCCATGGCCTCTGACTTGTTTTGAATGTTTGTGAGGACTTACTAGTACTGCCTGGGTACGGATGAAGATGGACAGGGCTCTCTTAACTATAGGCTATATTAAAAAGGTCATCTTCACTTGGAGCTATTTAGAACTGACGGGTCAAATGTTTTGTGCTGTGTTAGGAGGATGGTATTGAAAGTGAGCTAGCAATTGTGTTTCTAATTTATGTGTATTTTAGAGTAAAGCTAAAAATGTAGCTTTGGTATCCACTTGCTCTTTCTTTACAGAAGTCCAAAGAGATGGAAAAACTTAAAAGGAATTAATAAAATTTTAATTTACTAGAAGTGACTTTGTGATGAAAACAGTTTGTTCAAAGTATTCTGATGTTTTTAAATGAAAAACAGCTAAAGTTTTAGTTCCCTTCATCTGAAGTCAACCAAGTTACATTGCTGGGAGACGAGAAGCACATCTCTCCAATCCAACTTACATTTCTGCAACCTGCCCTTTTCTCAATAACGCCACGGGTTTCTCCCTCGCATTGCAAAAAGAATGATTAAGGCAGCTTAGGGCCCTATCACCTGGACAGTCCTTTGAAAATCGAAACAATTATTTTTAAAGCAGGTACTTCATATCTGCAGACCCGGAACTAGGATTAGACACAGCTTTGCCCGCTACCCCCTTCCAGCCATAGGAATCGTCCCTGCTAAGAAACGGATGTTGACCACACCACCTACGTGCCAGTGCACTGACTGGTGCATTTAGCAGTCCATTCATTCAGGCTGCCATTTTCTCTTCTCAAATATTTTCCCCTCAGCTGCCTTTTCATTAGAGGCTGAATAGTAGCACCTACTGTCTAGCCAAGAAATTCACACAAGGAGTTCCCTTTGGAGCCGATGCTCCTGCCATTCATCCTGTTTGTCAATGCACCAGCTCCCCATCCAAGTCCATCGTCAGTCACCTCAGACACTGCTGGCACTACTTCCCCCAATGACCCATCTCTACCAGTCCCAAGAACAAACCTCTAAACATGCTGCCAAAGCCCAGGTCCATGCTGGGCCAAAGCAAATAGCTTATTTAACACTTCATCCACCACATTTACACACTGGATTGAATTTAGCCTTTGCAAGAGTCCTAACCGCATCTGTGAACCCAGCTGATTGCCAGTTACTGAGTGCTCACACATAGCAGGGCTTTTATTTGTAATAAAATATTTAAAGTAGAAAAACACCCCAGAATTTAATAAAAGCAACAGTCTCAGATTGCCAATGACTTGTGGTGCATCTATTCAGATGCTCGGAATTCCCTACATAAATAAAGCTGGACTTTCAAGTTCTGCCAATTAAATAAATGCCTGTTTTAGCTCAGTTTTGTACTAAAACAGTAACCAATTTTACTTATACAAAATAAAGTGTGAGGTCCTGGATTGTAAATAGGGTCCATTTGTGGATGTATTTTCACACAGTTACTTCGCCTAAATAGCTGACTGTTCAGAGAAAAAACCCATCCAATTTGCATACCTAAGCACAAATGCATAAGCCAACTTAAAGGCAAAACGCACATACAAAATTGCATTTAGACATCTGAGTTTTAAAGTGTTGGCCATTCCCACAGAAAATACACTAGATATAAAAGCTTTTTAGATAAGTGTTTATAAAAATTACCCTGAAAGGTTATAGAGGCAACACCTTTTCTAGAGAGTTTGTTTCAGCCTTCTTGTACAGTGAAGACCCGAAGAAAAGAATTCTGGATGCTCCATCAACTATCACCTCAGTACAGGATCCTTTATTAAAACCTTTTTTGTTTTAATTTGAGCCATGTACCAAGTTAAGGAACTGTGTTTAAAGGCACTACAAATGGTGGATAAAGCAGAGACAGGAGTACAAGTGGGACAGTAACTCTTCCTTCTCTGCTAACAGCCCGAGCAGAGTTGTCTGCTCTCCATACTCTGGGCAATCACTCTTCTGTGACCTGGAAAGACCCTGTCTTCCTGTTTCAACCTATTGACACTGGAAGCTGCCCTGTGGCTTTCTCCAGCCTAGGTACTAAAGCAGCAATACAAGATGGAAATAAGGGCGTGACTCCACCCATAACTACACCAACCAAAACCCGCTCTGCACCCAGTCCCTGGCTGCACATTCCTATCCTCTGCCTTGTACCAACATTGCTGCTTATGCAATTAGGCAACTGCAGCCTGATTGCAGCCGCCTGAGGTAACTCAAATAGCCAAACGCTGACCACATAAAAATTAAGTAATTCCCTTACAGACACCTTAGCTTCCTGAACTGCATCATCTGAGCACTACTGCTAATATATGTAAGCAAGTTAGACACAAATTAGAGCTGTTTAAGCACTGCACCCACAGGTCTCTGTGCTTTCTAGAACATACCCTGGAGAGCACACATCTTCCGCTAGAGCATATTAGCTACTCAAGTTAAACTGGGGAGACAGTGAGGATGGGGCTGCAATGCTTGGTCTAAACTGGAGTTTACATTTGCATCCCATCTATGAAGCCCGCTATAGCCCAGTAGAACAGGACAGTTGACCATTCTGCATGCATCAAGCCCAAAGGGACAGGTCAACTTGTTACACTACGTTGTACATTGTGTACACTTGTAGACTATAAAGTAAATAACAGAGGCTTACGGGTTTCACTGTAACATCCTGTGGCTAACACCCTGCTGGTGTGCGTGCGAGAAGTGTTAATTGAGTGGCAAGTACATGCAAGAAAGAAGCATGGATTGATATTTGGGGGGGGAGGGGGCCACGGGGTTTTCCTTGAAAATTTTCAAAAGCAAAGACATGTGGCTTCAGTGTCAAACCTTCTCCATCCATCCCCTTAAGTACAGAGAGGTGCTTTCATTTCAACACTGTAGCTTTTGTCCTATTAAAATGGCAGCCTGCTTGTCCTTAAACTAAAACAAATAAGAGGCAGTTCAGCAGTGATGAAGCTACAAACAAAACGTGGTACCTGCCTCTCAGCAATTTAAGGACCTTCCCTGTACTTAATAAACTTCCCCATTTTATTTTATACAGTGTCACCTGTTTCATTCCTCCCCCTCGCCCTTCCCCCTCTCCTCCCCCCCAAAGAGTACACTAGGCTTCTTGACTTTGGGACATGTCTCACTTTGTGTCTGTTAAGCTGGAGCACAAAGCAGTGGGCAAAGGGTCAACAACTCCTGATGCATGCTTCCTGCTTTCTGCATTTAATCACAGGAAAGACTTGGAGACATAAGTCAGGTCTTGCCCACACTGAGGGACTGGGTTTGGTCATGACCATCGGCAGCCAGACCCAGGTCATCCTTCTTGTTCTACCTTAATGTATACAAGACAAACTGCTGCCAGCCTCAGTTTGCACTGGAGCAGCTTACTCTAGTTTTGTTAGTGAAGCAAGTGAAGATAGGAACTTTTGTCACTCTGCAAAAGGTTTGCACTGGTGCAGCTTCATGTCTGCTCAGCAATGGCTGTGAGCCAGGCAAAGTCATGGCCTCAGTATGGCCAAAGGCACAACTTCTGCTGGATGTCTTGGGAAGAAAGCTCAGTCAGAAGGAAAATATTCCCTGCTAGTCTCCCAGATAGGAAGCAGAAAGGAAGCAAAATGAGAAATAACCAAAAAATCTTCAGGGCACTTAACTGAACCTTGAAAAACCAATACACAGCTCTGACACCAACATTCCTTGCAACATAAAAACAGCCATGCCAAAGAATGGAGGTTTGCTCTTGCTGTCAGCCACCGACTAAAGACAGAAAGTAGGCAATACAGGACACCCGTGCAAAACACTGAGAAACTACAGCAGGAAGTCATAAGCATAGGATGTCACAAGAAATCTTTATATTTATGTTACTAATTCTTTAATTCCCCTCCAAAAAACCTAAAACCTTCTTCAGGGCAATGCACATGCCTGCATGCTCTACTGAAGAAGCCTCACAACTGGCAACACATCACCATAATAGCTAGGTGCCTGTCTGTGTTTTGATTCTAATTCTTGCTATCTTTTCAGTTTTGATAGAAAATATGGTCTGTCACGCTATGAGTGCCTTCAGATTTGAGTAAAACCTGTAAGCAGTCAGCATTGCAATCCCTTTGTATATACCTGGCAAGATGGCTAGGTTTTTTCTTTTGACTTTCCCCCCACCCCCAGGTAGTGCGGTCCTTGCGGCCATGAAAGACACCTCAATGGGAAATGGCTGCTGCCTGCTCTAATACTTTTCCAGTGACTCCTGGCTTTCTCCAGCTAGGAATCCAAACATTTGTTGCCTCCACTTACTGCTCTGGAAAGCACATAAGGCAAGATGTGATTACCCACAAAAGTCTATATGCTATTTCTTGTGTTATGAGCAACTGGAGTAGAAAACAGTAAGAGCAAAGCATTTTATTACTGATAGATATAAAAACTGTACAGACCCTCTTTATTTATTAAAGGCTACTGTAAAGCTATGCGTGATCATATAGTTTCAAAGGTCAGTGCAGGTGGACTGGTTGCACTGGGGGATCTTCTGCAAGTATCCATCCCACAAGTTTGCGTGAGCTACAAGCAAGACAACTGGGTGATAAGAAGAACATGCTGTTATTTCTGCATAACTCCATCAGAATGGGAGAACTTCCCGAGAGAAAGACAAGGAGAAGTCACCCATCATATTGATCAAAAGCAAACACTCTCTTTCAAAGAAAGGATCTACAAATTCCTCAGCATGCGGGCACTGCATCTCAGCCGTGCTGCTTGAGCCCTTCAGTACTACAAACAGGTTAAGAGGGCAATGTACCACTTCCCACATGGGGATTTCTCTCCAATAACAAAAACAAGGCTCAGCCTGCAATGTACACATTAGAGAGATCCTAAGACATTCTTAAGAGAAAAAGTCTTCCAGCTTCTCTCCCCTCTCCTTCCACTTCTCGTTTACTTTCTCTCCCTGTTCTAACAAAGGGCTTCGTGCTGTCCTAATGCTGCTGTGTCTGAATGACAGTACCATAAACACACAAGTCCAAAATGCCATTTTGGCATGCAAAGGTGTCACCAAAACATATAATATTTGTTAATTTGAAAAGGTACATTGATCAGATGGAAGGAGATATTAGGGGTAACTATCAATATAGATGCACAGACTGAGACACCACAGACATTGTGAATTACTCTATACTCACTGTCTGTATTGACTCTCACTTAATTGGTTGCTCTTCCCTCCTTGGCACGTGTAATAAAGGATCAGTCTGTTTCAAATGCACATGCTGATTGAACTGGCATAATTCTACAGAATTAAGAAGTGTTGACCTTGGCCTTAAAGGAGACAGGTGCTTTCTTACTGATGGGATTTCTGGCTCATTATCACAGTGCTAATTTACATAGCTTTCATCATATCACTCCTGATGCCTTGTCAATTACCAAATGTAGAGGCAGGCTGGTACCTCATCTTTATCTTACTCCTTGCCCTGGAGCTGCCAGCAATGCTCCTAATTACAGAAGAACTGTCACAAACCAAACTTTATCTTTAGGGCAGAACTCTTAAAGGAATGAACCATCCATGTATGGATGCCAGAAATCTTCTGAGATATAAGCCATGGCCCTGGATCCAAGGTCCTCCTGTGCATTATAGTGCTGCTGGCACTTTATACGGGAGGCAGGAAGCTAATGGCAACAACTCTTCAGAATCTAGGGGATTAATTATAGTCCCATGCTTACAAAACCTTCCCATTATCCTAGCATTCCCTTCAAAATACGTTGCTTTTAATTAAATAACAGTATAACTTTGCTACTATAACAAATCATATTAAGCCTTATTCCCCAAATGAAGTAGAGCAATTTCTAGGAATTACCTTTCTTCCACCATAGAAGATGCTGACATTTTTTATTTTTTAAGTATTTTATCTAATAGCCATTTCCATGTAATTCAAAGAATTAATTTTTGAGATCTGAATGCTGAAGCCACAAAATAACCACATGGTTATTACAGAAAAATCTGGTTTAAGTGCTGCTTCGTTTTGTTATCTTTTCTACAAAAGCTTAATAAATCACCATTAATTTGCAAGGGAGGGATGGTGTGGTTCAAGCAAACTCTGTGCAAAATATCAGAGTATTTCAAACCCCTCTGTAAAACGAATAGAACATTGATTATATTAAAATAGGTAGAAACTAAGACTTCTCAGGTAATTGTGAGAGGAACTTTGATGAGAAACAGGATAACAAAGTAAAAAAAAAAATAAATCATAGCACAGCTAGGCATGGACAAAGACATGTTATAGATACTGAAGCCCCTTGTCCTCGTCAAAAAGGCTTCATGATACCTATATAAGTATTTCGTATCGAAATCACAGTTATCCAAAGGGGCCTGTTAAAAGAAGGTACAGCTCAAGTGACAATTTCCTTCCCAGAATTCAAACCTCTTTCCTTCAGCCTTTTCCAGAAACAGCGTAAGGAACAATAGAGAATACAGGTGAAGGAGAAAGGCAAACCTGTAAAGAAATGAGGGAGGTGAATAGAAGGCCAGCTTTTCCTTACAAAGTTTCACATACTGCCCTGGCATGAGACAGCACTGGGATGCAAACTAGTCTACATCTCAGTGGAGTGACTTCAGAGAGCCCTTGCTTAAAATTTAGAACATGCCTAAATGTTGTCCCAGAAATTATTAATTAATTTTGACCTAAGCCAGAATTAAATGCTGTCTTTGACATCATAAAAAAAGTTATGGTGGCAGTGCCCAAGAGCATACTCACATACCTTGCCAAGATTTCTATGCTCCATTGTTTCTTTTCTTGCTCTTAAAAATCCAGTTATAACATCCTTGCTTTTGGGTTTACAATATGTGATAGGATCTTATGTTCTAGTTTAGTAGCAAGAGGAAAGCAAACGCATTACTTCTATATCAGAAGGTAGTTGCTCTCCTGATGCGACAGTCTCTTCCCAAGCCCCATGAGGACACGAAACACAACCCACACTGGCTCCATGTGGTCAGTTCATGGATGTCTCTTTAAAGACATCAAACACACCTCACTGCTCTGTTCCTTCTGGTTCACATTACTCCAAGATATGCTCCAGGGTTTAAGATCTTGCAGGACCTGTTCCTCTTGGTCTTGGTGCTTCTGCATTCTCTGCATTTGGATCTCCAAATTTCACGCTAAGCACTTACCACTTACCTCTTTCTCAGAAAGACACTTAACATCGGAACTCCCTGTTGGTAAGACACCACAGGATATGGCTTGTCTGTCAGACCACCAGTGCAACTAACAACTGGTTGAAAAGGATTTTGATTTTATAGAAACCAAAATACCTATGGCTTATACCAAAGCTTATGTTTTTTTTGTATTAACAAGTACATAAACACGTATACATCTTCAGTTCCTCTAACCCTCTCTACACTTTCCTGTCTTCAGTTGTCCAAGACTTTTGCTTGGGTAAAGAATTTCACAGGAAGTATCAAGAGACTTTTTTCTCATTTGCTTCTCTCCTGAGAGTCCAGCTTATTCTTACCCTTTGTGTTTCTTGTGTATTGTTTCTAGAGACTTCAGCTTCTTAAATCAACATGACTAGCCCAACAGAAGGGAATTACTTCACCCCCTGCCAGAATACACAGGATTGTTCAGAGAAAAATATTTTTGCATAGATGAAAAAGTCATTGTCTTTCAGTGTCAAGGGTTAATTTTTATTGTTCTCTAGTCACAATCTATTCATTGTTGTTAAATTTAAACACAGAACAACAAAGGAGCAATGCTTGAATTTAAATCCCACCAATAAACCGTTGTCACTTATAACCTGGAATAAGCCACCTACAACCTGCAGTAAATCACTTCAACTTCTCCAGTTGTATTTCCTCATTTATAAAATGGAAACGGCGTAATTCGTCTGCATCCTCACTGTGACAACATAAATGTTATCTAGATTTAGACAAAGCCTATCCATCCTTTCTCTTACAGTGGCACGGAAGAGTTGCTTAAGGAAGAGGTATAAGAGAGCAAGTACAAATTGATCATTCCACCAGCATACTCTCCTAGTTTCGGATAATTTCCAGAGATGACATTCACATCATAACGTTTAATACTCACCATGTGTGAAATACAGGTGAAATCCTATCAAGTCAATGGGGCATTAGGTATGCCATAGAGCTGAAAAGTTCACCCCTAAGAAAGCCTAAACTCTGACTAAGTATCCATTATTCTGTTTCCTTTACCTATTGGTCCCCATTGGGGTTTTTATGTGGTTGGTTTTTTTCTAATGAATATTAGATTTCCATGAACAGTTTTCCATTTAGTGCGTTACCATCTTGGTTTTCCACATTTTACCCATTTTGTGTATATAAATATTAAAGAACACATATTCAGATATATGCTTTTAAACTATGTCCAAGCTGTAGGAACTATACTAGATGGTAAGCTGAGTCATTAGAGAAACAGGATATGAATAAGCTAAACCTTTTCAGAGAAACCATCATGACAAGAACATTCTTGTGCAGAGCTGCCCTTAAATTACGATCAACAGAGAAACATGAACAGAGCACAAGAGACACCAGTCTTTTGGTAAAATTCATACTGACTTGAACACAAGCCATGGCAGTGACCACCTATGAAAACTAAGCACTGGCTATAGAAGCTGGACAATTAAAAACAGGAGAAAACTTGTAATGAAATGTAGGCCTCTGAGAGGATTACAAAGTCAAACTACAAACCAGCAGCAGGACTAGAATTAGCATCCACATTTCTAATCACAGAGCCATTCCAGTCTCCAGTTAGTAGCTTTTATTTTCAATTACTTATGTTCTTAAGGGACTGGTTTAAGATACAGATTTTTAAGTAGATACAAATAGAAGTCCCTCTAGTTTTAATTTCTTCTGGCACCCTGACATAAAAGAAACCCAGTAAGGGAACATGAAAAAAGGATCCAAGAAGAAAGAATAGAAAACTTAGCAATGGATAAAGCATCACATCGGCGGGGCGGGGTAGTGGGGGGGTGGTGGTGTAAAAATGTGCTTCCAGGTTAACGTAAAGGAACCAAATCAGAGACAACACAGAGCTACTTTTAACTTCACGAATGGACACAAAAATACACATCTCCTATTAATGGAGCTGTCTTGCGCCTGAAGCACCTTCTATTCACAAGAGCTGCTATCAATTTTTCATGGAGTAGCTTAAGTAGCCCTTATAAAAGCAGGTACCAGAAAGCTGCTTGATCACAACATGGAAGATGAGCTTTTAAAAACTATACCATAATCAGCAAAAAGTAAATCAATCAGCTTATACCTTACGATATACCACTGAGGTATATACCACAGAAGCATCTAAAGACACTGGCAAATACATTTAAATCCTTTCTCCTTACCATTCCACTCACCAAGAACAATTAAGTCTAACCTGCATTATTATTTTTCCATTAAGTATTTTCGGGCTGGCAAGCAAAGCTCTTTGAGGTAAAAATTATATGACTGAACTACATAGCGATAGAAGCCAATATGGCTGACCTGCAAGGCAAGAGAAGCTATATGCCTAAAATATGCAGGGAAATACTGTTTCCCTCAAGGGGAACCTTCTTTGCTGACTCTCACCTGGCATTCAAGAACTAAGAGTTCAGCTTATCAACAAAGCCTCTCCTATATGTCGCTTCTTTTTGAGTCATCACACCAGTCACTGACGCTCTTCTCTTCAAATTCAGCAAAAAAAGGAGTAATGGAGGAACAACATTTTCCAACTGTTTTCCTTCAAAAAAACCTCATGTTAACCGATTTTTTAAAAGATTCATTCACATATACTAGTGTAGGCTAGCCTCTGTCACATAAGCCATAGAATAAATGGTTAAAAGACCTACTTTGTTGTCTGAAGGCTCATTATGGTGATCATTAGCTATGGGAAGGTTTATGCCAGGTAAGTCACGCAAGGATGTTTTAAGTGCTTAGACTCACCAGAGAAAACTTCAATCATCATAGAACCTCTTGTCCTATCTAAGCCTGTTCCAGAGACAATCCTGTGACTGGCTGAATATCTCACAAGTTATTATTTCCATGTCATGTATTCTATCGTGTTATATTTTTGATAGTTTTATCTAGGTTATGCACTTACAACTGGCTCTTGTAAATCATCTTTCAGGACTGACAGATTGGTTCTGAACTGGCTGCATGGACAGGGAAGTGGCTTTTTTTTCTGCAAAACATCCAAACCCTCTACACAATGTACACCAGAAATGACAAGCCTCTCACAGAAATTTACAGCTTCTTTGTATAAAGCAGGTGCTCTTAAAATCACTGGTTCTATAATATCCCTGGGCCTTTATTGATACCCTCAACATGCTGGCTGCTAAAAACCATGAGTCAACTATACTCTTTTCTCCATGAAGGGTACCAGTGGTAGGATAATGTAGTATAGAACTCCGTTCACATCTTGTTCCACTGTAATGAAGAGGGAAACGTCTTATCTATGATCTAGGTGAAGAACAGAAGAGATAAAAGCAGATATTATTACTCAGAGGTAATACCAGCTGCTGGAATGACTCTGTGCTTTGTATTGACACTTGGGGAATTACTTATATTCCACGACAATACAAAAAGAAAAAAAAGTTCCATTTCTTTTGAGTCTCTCATCAGAGGTACTCAAGGCATTTTATAAAAGCAGTGATCATGTTTTTACAGGCCCCAGCCCTCTGCAAAGGGATTTCAAAGCACAAGCACAATAATAAAAACAAAATAATAACAACAGATACAAATTGCTCTTCAAATAAGGTACAGAAAATATAATAGTTTGCCAAAAGGGACACAGTTATGTCAATCACAGAGATCAGCATGGACTCTATCAGCCTACCAATTACAAAATATGAAAGAGGAATAAAAGTGATATCCTCCTAGCATATTCTTTCCATACTTGCCCCTGTATAGAAAAAGAGTGAAATTATTTTCTGTTAAGAACTCAGACCCTCTAGTCTGAATAGTCCCAAGACATTTTATTCACTGGCACATCAGTGAGTTATCAGCTCTTCTGGGCTGCTGCTTCTGTTATTCCATCTTCATGGCTCTACTACAGGAATGGGTTTTTTTGGCTGCAAGTGGCTGCACACTAAGTTTGTAATGGGAAAACATCGGGCCTGCTCTCCAATGGTGCGATTTGTCCTTGGTACAACATGCTGCAACACAATACTCTGGAATACCTGGAATCACATATCCATGTTAGGGGGAGGTGTTTCTTCTAAAGGAGAGAGGTCTTTTGCTGCTCAATAAATTGGCAGAATCCTGATGTAGCATTTATTGTAATTATTTAGCATTAAAAAATTTAGCATTCATTATGAAGATTATGTAGATATCTGTATGAATTCTGGTCCTCATATTCAGTCTCACAACTTACTAACATTCCCATTTAAATCAACTATAACAAAATGTTTAGTTATTCAACAAAACCAGAAAACCTTAAGGAGACTATCAAACATCAGAGCCATTTCCCTTCCAAGAGAGACGGAAAGAAGGGAGCGACCATGAACTTCAGTATTTCCAGAATGAAGCAAAAGTAGCTGAAATAATTTAGCAAAAACTGTGTCTCCTACAGGAAGATCTGAAGCATAGATAACATTTCCAATAAACCTTCTGAATAAATGTTACTTTAAAGAATCAAAGACAAAACACAATTTTGCAACTTATACAGTCTGTTTTCCTCCAGCACTGAATTTTCATAACATCTTTGTGAATAAGATTTTTAAATAACACAAATCCAGAACAATTTACACTAAGAGTACCAGAGAGGAACCACCATGCCAGTGAAGCCAGTTTTGTGAACAGTTCTACCTTCAACAAGCAGGTACAGGACAGCTTTCTCAGAAACCAAAAAGCAGTGAGAGAATGAAATTAAGGCCCGATGATGAAAAAAGCCACCAGAGCCAATCTTCGAGATGGAGCTTGTGGCCTACATTATTTTTGATTGCATGATGTTCAGTTATTTTCTCCCCTCTTTACTCCTTTAGTTCACATAACTGTGAGCTTCAGTGCTGAAAATGTAGCTACAGAAATATGGCAACATCACAAAAACCCAAATAATAACTCATGTAATTTCTAGTCAGATTTTACAACTGAGAAAAGTCCAAAGAGGCTTTAGCTAGAAGCCACTGAAGTCTTTTGAGTGCTTATCAAAATCCTAAACCTTCTTAGCTCATCCAGGGAATGTGAAGAATTATTTGTACGTGAGTCTGCACTGGTTTAATTAAATTAGTAAAAATCTTTCATCAAGCTAAGACTAATGGTTCACAAACGTTTAGGTTTACTGACGCACTGATCTGACTTTGACAAATACTGGACAATTGGCAGGAAAGAACATAGTTATCACTGAGGCCAGAAATGAGGCAGTTAGAATAACTGAGGTGAAGCAATCACTCATATCTAGACCTAAAGTAACAATGAAGAGTATCAGATTTTTCAAATGTGGTGAAAGAACAGGATTTTGATCTTGTTGATTTAAAGGGATTTAGTTAAGCAGGTGCAAACCTCTATGTAGACGCTTTGATTTCTACAGAAGTATCTTACATCAGATTAGTTTTAAACAGCTCTAAACTAAACTGCAAACAAGCACTGCTAAAAGATGTTTGCACAAGACTGGTGATTTGGTTTAAAAATCACTTCTTGGGTTACATGAGCACATCTGTTCACGTAAACAACGACTAAAGTGACAGCCCACACGTAAGGAGAAAGAGTGACAGTGAGGTTGGAAGGAAACAATTCAGGGAAGAAATTAACTCTTTTTCATATAGGGCTACATGAAAATAACTTAAAAAGTCACAGTCCAGCTCTATCCATCCTTTTAATGTCTGCTTCAAGTCACAATGACAGCACCAAAAAGTATGAGCCTTTGTCAGGCTGACATTTGCATAACATTGCCAACAGTTCCTTTAATTCAAGATTCTGCTCAAGGCCCGGTTTCATAGCTTGAAGTAACCTATTTGTGTGTGCTGATTGCCATGATGCTGGCTCCTGAGGAGCTCCAATTCTAAAACACCCCATAAAGGTTCTATTTATGGGGTGAAATCTGGACAGGCATTTTAAATAAGATATGTGATTTTACTGCTCAGGTATCAAGTGTGACAGGGATGTCACATAGCAACACAGGGATGGATTCCAGCCCTCACACTCACATAGCAACCATTATAACTGACACTACCTACAAGCCCTCTCATAAAAAATACGGCTGTTTCCTCTTTGTTCCAAAGCTCTTTTGTTATTCATTAAGGACAACATATTCAGATGGTGAAAAGGGATGTTGTTCTCCTTCTAAAATCTGAGGCTTCATGAAGTTCATTAAGTTCTCACTCCTGAATCTCCAGCATTCCCTGGAATTATGGCATTTACATAACAAAATGAAAGCATCAGACATACCTGATTGGCTTTGGACATTTATCTGGAAGCAGAATGTACCAAAGTTAAGGTCTCATCAGTGTGCCTGGTAGTTCAGCAACTCTCCCTTCTGGGAACTAGAGGAATGATGACATGATCAGACTGTAACCCCAGGATTCCCAAGAGCCTCCAAAGTTGTTGTCACATTAAACAGTGTGCTGAAAACTTACTTCCCCAGTGCTCTCTTCAGTATTCACCCACTAAGAGAAAATATGAGGAGCTGAAAGACTCCCTCACAAAGAAAGAGCTCAGTTACCAAAGTGTCACACGGCAACATAAGCTGTCACTGACCCAGAAGCATCAATTTTACATTGCAGTAACTACAGAAGACTGAGGTAAGTCTCCCATTGCAAGTGATATTCCTAGTAGTATTTCTGCACACAGCAGACTTTTTTACTGCTGGCTTGCATTTCTCTCTATTTCTCAAGTCTTATAAACAAAAATGCACTTACAACTTCAGTACCCACAAAAGAAGCCACAGGAAATCTGGCTATTAAATGCAGCAAAATTAACAGTGCTTAAAAGGAGAAGTGTGCATGCTATTTAAATTTTATTATAAATAAGATAAGCAACTGATCAGCACAGATGTCCCTAGAAAAATCAATTCTACTTTCAAGAAGCAGTGTTATAAATTGTTCTGATAATCAAAGTGAGAGATAAAAATCCCTGGATTGTTTTGCAATTGTGAAGTACATCAGATCACAGAATGTTAGTCAAATGCTCAAAAATCTCTTCATTATTGCAGTACAGTAAATGTAAAAGAATGCTGAAATTAATATAAAGTGCGACAGGCAACCAATACAAGAAAGTAGAACTGGAATGATTAAAGTCTTTGTGTTCCTAAGGAAACCAGCCGCCTCTCACCCCCTTCCTTTTATTAACATCTCCCAGAGAAGTGTCAGTTCTGAGTTCTTCCCAAAGCATTCAGTAACACTTGAATATTGGAAACATGCCTAGAAAGTTGAATCCAGTTCTGATGTGAGGGGTGTCCTTTCCTGGAGGTTTTAGATTTGCTTGTACATAAGGAATTCCAGTGCACTGTTAGTACACGGTACCAGAAGGAGAGGATTGGTGAAATTGCATCACCTCTTTTCACAGTGGGCAAGAAGCAAAGCTCCTTTGACCCAGAGGGATGGTGTAATAGCAAGACACTTTAGGCTTTCCCCTTAACACAACAATTCACTGTCCTGGACTGAGACCAAGGGCTTACATTGCATTGCTTGCTTCTCACATTCTGTTGTCCTAGTTACTACATAAGCATTACAATGTATTAGTTCTGTGCATTGATTATCTGTAGCAATAACTCTGATTTTTCAAAACATAAATACTATATTTGAAAAAGAAACTCTGGCCTAAACAGATATGGAATCATGTTGCAAAAGCCTTAAGAGCTGTAGCTCCTGGACAGCCCCGACTCATAACCCATCTCCACAATGTCAGAACCCACTCCTCTCATAATTAGAGCTAGCCAATTAGTCCTGATTTAGGATGAAAGGACTTTCTGAAATAGCAGAAGTTAACATATAAGAGGACCTATCTGAATTGCAGGATCTGAATTTCAACCAGCTCTGCACGTAGGATGCTCAGTCTGCTTCATAGCAATGCACAAGAACATGTCTGAGAACTGTTGAGAGACACAAATTTCCACAGATGTGGGATTCTCAGTTTTATCCATTCATCTTTAAAATAAGTATTTAAAAAAATAATAAGATCTGACTTGTCAAGGCATAAAACTCTACTTATTCTTCCACCTAGTAGAGAAGACAATTTGGGAGGAAAACCAGTTAAAAATACATATAAGTAGCAGCCCTTAGGGCGAATGCATCCAAAGCTATATATTACCACTGCACTTAAAAAGAAATTTGGATTGATTTATAATTGTAATCCGGGGTTCTGTTAAGAGCTTTGCTTTGTATTGATGCTACAAATGACTGAGGTTCTTGTAATAAGCAAATGCAGCTGCCCTTGACAATGGACAAGTCTCTGGGGAAGAGATGAGGATTGCATAATGAAGTTAATGAGGTTAGCGTAAAATGAAACTTGAATTCTGTAAATCAAGCAGTGGAGGACACAATGTTTTGTAGAGAATCCGCATGAAAGCACACATAGTCTTTCATCTCTCAGTAAATGCTATAGAATGCTTTCATGATTAAAAACATTGTCAGACCCTAAAGGATACATGTTTCACATGAAGATACATTTTTTAATAAATACAAAAATAGCACCAACTTTTCTGTTACATAGTTTTTAACTCTAAAAGGGTCTTCACTGGACAACAAGACTCCATTCTTCAATCGATGCAAACCTTGTTTCCATGATAACAAAAATACTGAAAGTCAGTGTTTATGATGACCTGCAAATTTTGTTCTTTAATACTCAAAGTAGTACTAACAGAGAAACAAGTAACAACATAGAAACAAGGGTTTAGGCCAGCAGTTTCCAAAACAGAAAACTAACTTTCACTTGCTCCAATCAACTTCAGAAATCTATCTAATTTTCCAACATCCTGAGTATGCATGTGGTCAGTGACACCAGTGATACCTGCTGGACACCAAACTGCTCTGAAACTCAGGTAGCTACTTGGATAGATCTTGGATGTTTTTCCTTTCTAATATGAAATGCTTTGCTTTCACTGAGCTGGGTTACAAGATCTGTCCCCATTATCCACTGCCTCCTGAACAGCTGTGCTAGGGACACTTTTGCTGGGGGAGTGAGAAAACCAGTGCAACACATCAGCTGCTTTCACCTCCTACTGCCTTGGGAGTGAAATCATGTTTCCGTCTCTTAAAGGGCTACCTTGGAATACACCATCCAAATAACTGGACCATACTTTGTTTAGAAATAAATGGTGGGATCCTGACATGTGATGAACTCATGGTACCAAGAAGATGCTGCTCACAATAAACTCTGCAGATAAGTCTCCCCCTTCTTTCACATCCCAGGAAAAACATTAACACAGTTGCCATTATCAACAGTGCCCTCACAGTTTGTGCAGCGCCAAGATGTGTGACATAGTTCACATCCTCAGATCTACTCTCGCAGGTTCTCTGCAGATTCAGAAGTACATCTATGCTGCATTTAGCAACATGAGTAGCCATACCTATGCAAACTGAACTAACTAATGCAAATAATCAGCAGTCTAGTCACAACAGCTTATAAACTATTTTTTCTGCTGTTCAATGAAGTTGATCATACTGTAGGCAGACTTTTGTACAGACATCTCTAAAGTACGTGCTGTGATGTTCTTTCTCTTTTTAGTCACACAGCAGACCAGTTGTGGCTTATTTTTAAACAAAATGGAAGCAGATGCTGTCTAGGACAGGACAGAATGGTGAGTGCTGTGGTGAGACCCAGGTTGTCACAGCCAGTGCAGGTTCATATGGATTCATCCAATGCTACATTAGTTCTCAAAAGGGCCCTGGGGTCTGACCGAGAAAAAATTCTTTCTTGTTTTGCTTGTCCTCGCTGTTCAGATGGCTCCTCTGGCTTACAAGTCAAGGATCCATGCATTTCTCTTGATCTACTTTAGGTTCCTTAAGTCACTGATTTAAACATACATATATTGAACATCTTTCTATATTTCTGTCATTTGTAGCTGTTAATTAAATTTTGGTTAATAGAAATATAGTCTTTTTTGAATAACAAACCCATTGCTTCTGGCAAAGAATTGACCTCAAAATATGTTGGTAAATATGATACCAAATCACCCTTTGAGGAAGACAGACATGCTTGTCATTTTATCATTTTGCTTTGTTCATACTGTGCCTGTACAAAAGCTCCCATTCAAGTGGCTCCCTGTTGTGAGTACTCTCTGCTTTACTAAAAACCATCTCAGCTCATGGGAAATCACTTCCAGAGGAAATGGGAGAGGCCCAAAGATCCACAAGATGGATTCATCCTAATCTTAATATGTGCATAATCACACATTTGCAAGGGCTGCACATACAGAACTGCTCAACCTGACTTCATATTCCTAAGTACATGAGACTTCTCTTTTGTTTAGTCAGGAGGAAAAAAATCAAAGTTATCTAGAAAAAGGTAAGATGACACCATGAGTTTCCTCAGTAAGGATTAGAATTCCATGAACACCATGGCCAAAATAATTTCAAGACTATCCCACAATGGCCTTCATACCTGAAGAGTGACATCTTTTCTCAATGAGTCTGGCATGTTCTGGTAGGCAAGACAAGCAGCTTTGTACCATAGCAATCAGCTGATCTACATGGCATTATCCAAGTACAGCAAACCTTCAGCAATATTTTGTAGCATCATTTGTCCAACATTTTACTTTAATCTCCCTACTCCTTTTGGAATAGGGACTCTTTTTTAATTTGGTTATTTACCATATCAGCAGCAAAGCAGATGTAATTCTCACCTGGGGCAAGACACAGGTGAATAGAAGACACAAGCTGAGACACCCTGCTGTTGTATAGCTGTTAATCAATTACAATACAGGGAAGAGAAGACTGAGTACTTCAGGAGCTTGAAGCTGCTAAAGAATATTTAAAATATATTCATCTAAATATTTTTATATGATTATATAAAAAATCGTTATATAAAAAAGTTGAATTTAGCTTAGTCTAGTAATGCCCTAACATTTTTCTGATTTGGCAACTGTGTGAAAAAAATTCTGTGGGTCACAAATGAATGCTTCCAAAACCACCTGTGCTGTAGGCACTCATTTGCAATCTTGTTGGCAGTCTGAGTAGAGAGAAATTTAACTTGTCTTTCAGAGACTAGGTGTACTGCACTGAAGGTTAACAAGTGCTGCTACTGCCTGTGTTTGCCCTGCTGCAACAGGACTCAGTCTCAAAAAGTTTCAAGCCCATCAGCCTTACCAAAACTGCATGGAAGTGAAAAGAAGAAGATACCAACAACAATGTCTGATTGGGGATATATTTTTCAGACACATCCAAAACATTACTATGGAAGGAAGTGAGGGAGAATTACTATCTACGTGACTTACTAAGTCCTGTACAATTGTGTTTGCTTTCCAGCCTTGTGCAAGCAGCCATGTAAAGCTCAAGCTTCATGATCCTGTAGAGGTTAACTTCTCGGCTTGGCTAGAATTACAGTATTCTGTGGAATTTAACACTTCAGGAGAAGATGACACTCTAGCGATGCCTGTAAACACCAAGCCAGATGTTCAGCCTGTAATGCATCACAGCCCTAAATGCATTAGCAGGGAACAGTGAGTCTAAAGGCCTCCCAAAATGAGTAACATCCATGAACTAACTGCAACAACCCTCAACTTTCTTCACTGCAGCCACAATCATTCCTCTGAACCAAGCAAGACAGGGAGTATTTCAATTCTTATATAATATTCAGAAAATCAGTAGGAGTGATTCTTTTCTATGTCATTCCATTCTGCCCATGGGGTCCTCAGGATCTCAGGGAAAAAAAACATGGTCCACCCTGCCCACTGCGTTGCGCATCCGCTAGCACAGACACAAACAAATGGCAGCCATGTCAGCTTCTTTTTTGCCCAAGTACAGAATGGAATAACAACCTGGATTTGCCCCAATAGAGAAAACATCAAATATCTCCGAGCAAAACATTCTGAGCTAAATTCTGCTCTTGACTTCCCTGAGGATAATTTCTACCCAGTCAATATAACTACAAGAATTGATCTGGGTTCTTTAAAATTTAGCTTCTTTTGCAAAAGGATACAGCATTGCTTGAGTCTGACGCCTTTCAAAGATGTCTAAGCTGTGCGGTCAGGTGCATGCCCCAGAAGTTAGCATTGTACTGTCCCTTTCACTCTTGTAAGAGGCAATTATAGATACCTGTGGTCTATAGCCCACTGATCAGTGTCATCTAAATTTTCCTCTTTCCTCCTCCCTCAAACTGCTAAGTTACTTTACTCTGCACTTCATTTCCTCCAGTGCAATGCATTAACCAGTACTGTTGGGGTTAAAGAGGAAAGTATATGTTACGGAAGTCTCTCCTTTCCCTATTCCTTCCACCCATGGGAACAGCTTCAGAACCACACCTGTAATTTAGGGTTAGCTTCTCAGGATACTCCCGCATCACAACTCTTCTATTTATACCACAGTCTATGATGTGGCATTAAATACATGCATATAGGTCTAAAGTGTTGGCACTCTGAGTCTGGTTCCACCCAGTCATCTGCTTCAGCAATTAGGCACTGTGATATCTACTACAGGATAACAGAAGGAAAAGGAGGCAAAGGCAGTCCCTGTACACTCCCCACACACACGCACCGACCTACTCAACCCCCGGCTGAAGTGATGTAGAAGCCTCAGTAGCAAATCTGCAATGCCAATGAAGTGATGAGTATCTACAAGGACATTTGGATCTATCAGCAGAGGTGACACAGAGAGAGCTAGACTGCTAGACACTGCCCAGACACCAATTCAGAGATAGCATTTGTTCCCTGTATGCAGTCTGGCCAAGCTGTGAATAATTTCAAACAGAGCTCCATGGGGGAGATTGTAGCACTTACCTGATAGGTGTGGGGCCCTGGATTTCAGGCCTGTTTTCATTTGAATTAAGTTACAAGTTGCAAGAAATCACAAAGAAAGATTCCCCCAAGCAGAGATGTGGTACAAAGCAGTTCTTGAGAAATCATTTTTAACCCTTCAGGGTGAGAGGACTTAGATTTACCACAGTAATTAGTCACACAAAACAGGAGGGAAAGCTGCAGGAAACCAATTCCAGAACTGTTGTGGCAACAGAAAACCTCCAAGTGGCCAGTACCTGGGGCAGCAGCTCCTGAGAGGACTGCCTGGAAAAGCCTTGCACCGTTTGATGCTCTAAGCCAGAAGTATTCAGCCTGATGGATAGGTAGGCCATCTATCTTATTTCTGTGTTTGGAAGCATAGGATTTCCTTTTCAAAGCCAAGCTGGAGTAGTGTGCAAGAACCCATCGCTTCCTGGGAAATACTGGCTATGCTGCCTGTGTACAGAAAACTTGATGCTTTTGGGTAGCCACATTTCTTGGCTTGCATCTTCAGAAAGGCTAGTTTAGAAGAAAAGGCAAAAGTAGATAGGCCATGAGCAAAAGCCATGGCTCTGTGTGTGTATTCTCTTCAGCTCCATTTCTTTTCTGTCACTTCCACTGTTGCCAATGGTGTGTATGAGAGTGTTCCTAGTCCTTTGCCACTGGTTCACCTTCTCTATTGCTTCATTCCTGACTTGCTCCTTACTCCTAATGCCTCAGTGCAGATTCACCATCATTCCAGCCCTTTGCAAGCATGCATCTGCACTGCAGAAGGGAATACTGAACGTCAGTATTATAAAAGCAGGCCATTTGGTTACACACAATGTGCTAAATTTTGCCTCAAGACTGCCACATGAAGCTCCTTCTAAAGGAATTATTTGCAGTCTTCCTGGGAAGCCAGTCTGATCCGGTAAAAGGAATACAGAAAAACAGAAAAAAATAAGCTTTTATACAGAACTTATGAAACCCCAAGATGTGCAAAATAATCTTTTCTGCACAGAAAAGGGATCCAAACCACAGCATAATTCTCTTGCTGAACTACAGAGTGCATGAAGTCCAGTTTCTGCTTTTCTTGCAGTAACTACAAGTTCACATCCCCTTTCCAGTAACTAATAACTCTCTGCTAAAGATCACAGATGAGAAGGGCCTGTCTTTGTCTCCCTCTCTTCTGGCTACTAGGCTGCAAAGGACATGTCTTATTCATCTCTATCAGCAATATAGAGCAGTCAAAGCAAGTGCTGAACATCAACACACATGAAATCAAAGCTATTTACAAAAGCAGCCTGCAGGCCACAATATGATGTAGAATTCAAAACACCTTTTTTAATTCTGTCCCTTGAAACACACAATTGAGCCACAAATTACTCTAGTAAAACACATGAATGCAGGAAAAAGGGATAAGGGAAGACTAAAGAAGGCTCCAACACTTCTGTGGGCAGCATCCTATTTCTTTGACTTCATTTGACCCGGTGAAATTACGTTCACTGGAATTAATTCAATTGCAAGCAATAAAAATGTAAAATATAGGGGCCACATAATAAGATGACGATGATACATCTTAGCTGCATATGCCAATTTATCATTACAGTAAATATTTAACACCTACACTGTCTTGGATGCAGAACAAGGCTGCACGTATGAAATCATCCTCCAGCCCAAGTGACTACAAGAGAAAATGGTAAACCTGGGAATGTCAGTTAAAGGTGAGTCTGTTATACAAAATATCCTGCTCAGTATTGGCGGCTGTTAGATGAGATCATTAGATCACCGACTGGACTCAAATGCCATATTCCTTTCATAGAAAGGGCTATATCATTATGAAATGACATTTAATACAATAGTTGATAAAACTTCTTCAGGAAGACTACTAAGCCAAAATGATCTTTCTTTTTCCACCAAAATAGTTGCTGGCGAGACTGTGGTAACTCACACACACACAAAAAAAAACCCACCCAAAACCAAAAACAAAACATCAAAGACAATACATAAAAAAATACCATAACAATGCGTAAAGAGACACATCCCACCCATGAGGTTTTTAGACCAGGACATAACGTACATATCACCTTCAGACTTCCTATAGCTGCCCTTAGAATCAGTGCCAAAACTTCCCTGGTGATCTCAGTCTGAAATCAGGGTTAACTCTTTAGTTTTCCATTTCTTCTCTAGACTTAGATGCTTCTTTAGACTTTAGGTAGATAAATCCTGTAAGCAGCAGTGATTCAGTTCCAAACTCTGGGGTCTTGCTAAGTATTTTTATTATTTATCATTATCTTTGCAGACACAGCTTTAAACCTTGTAAATGCTGCATTAAACAACAACAAAAGGTCTTTAAGATGCAAAGAATACATGAGGCTTTAAAAACTCCTCTGCATTATTCGTGAGCTCACTTTGATTTGGTGTCCGTAACAAGTAACTTAGGAGAAGGAAATGCAATCATTTTGAGCACCTCCTCTCTGCAGCAGTCTCATCTGGGACAACTTATTATCAGCCAGAACCATCTCCTGGAGATTTGCCCTCATTTTCTTCCTGTGAACTTGTATAAAACTGTCTCCACTCGACTGCCTCTGAATAATGTACAACAACAGATGAGCGACAGTGAGTGCCAAGGGAGCTCCAGCCAACAGCAGCTAAGTGAGCCCATTGCTGTACTTCAGCTTTCAAAAGCATTAGGAGAGTATCAGAACAAGACGGATTTAGTCAAGAAAGACTCAGATTGTTAAAAAATACATGTGCCACAAGAACAAAGAACACCTGAAAGTTCACTCAGTACTGAAACAAAATTACCAAATCACATTCTGCTCACAGTTTTCCCAGCTAAAATCCAGATGACTCCAGAACCTGTACCGGACATTACAAAGTGAAAAATTTGTTTTCTTGACACTTTATATCTCACTCTACCTCCCTCAGTTACTTCATCGTTAGAGAAAGCTCCGTTTGGTGAGAGATTTCATGAGATTTTTAAATTTTTTTTTTTTTTAGAGGATTCAAGTGTTGATAATAAAAGCTGAATTCACACTTTAGAAAATTAAATCCACCAAAAGGAGAACACAAGATTCATTCCTCTTACACTTGAGATCTCAAGACTGCCCAGCCAATACACAGCAGCCCTGCATTCTTCAGGCAGACAGAAAGATGGATGTATCTGTTCTCACAATAGCCTGAACTTTTTGTACAAATGCCAACAGGACTACTAGTCAGGACCATTTTGAGGAGTCACTGAAGAGATCACCTTTCTAAAGAGAATAGGGCTAAGGTGTTTCAACTGAAAGATTTTATTCACACATCCCATATCGGTGAGGCTGGTCAGGTCTACATAGGCAAAAGGATGCAAACTCCCAGGAGAAAACGAGGGAGTGACAGCAGTCATGAAACACAAAGAGTGCAGAAAAGACATAATGTGCACCATGGTGTGATATTACTAAGCTCCACTGATTCTGCACTTGAGCTATACACGAAGTCCATCACATAACTTATTCCACCTCAGATACGCTGACTTAGGATGCAGATGTGTCCCTTACTCAGTGTTGCATGAAGAGACAGCATTTCCTCTTTAACACTGTCCATCCTGGCTACAGGATACTCAGCCACGCTAACTTGCAGTGCTGGATTTCTCTCCTTGTATACTATGACTGCGCTTTGGCCTCTGACAGAAATAGCTCCTTCCTGAAAAGCATGGGCCAGAATCATCTGTCTGCACTGATTCCAAAAGAAAATTCAGCCAGTTTACTATAGGGGACTATCTGTCTCCATTGCATTACTTTGCCCAAACCAACTCTGAGAGCTGGCTCTAGCCTCTACCTAGATCTTGGCTGATACTAATCAGCTTTCCTTGTCATCTTCTCATACTTCCCCATTTAAACATGCACACATGTATATGTCTTTAAAATGATGGTTTTGTTACCAGGGGCATTTTAGTTGCTGCATCTGTTTGTATCCTACGCTACATTACTCAGAGCCCTGCTAACATACAAAGCAATTCTTACCGTGACACTGTTTCTTTACACTGGGCTCTTACCAGCTTTATGGTCCACAGAGAAAAAGAAATATTACCCAAACCAAGAAAATAATTCCTATTGCCTTATTTTGAAATCCCGGTGAAACATGAATAAGAGTGGAAAGGGGCATCTGTTTACATTGGGGCAAAAAATTATGAGACTTCAACTGAAGGTAGGAACACCTGGAGTTTGTTTGCTGTATACTCCTTTACAGTGCTACCACATGGTTGTTGGTGCAGGACTGCAACAAAAGAGATCTTTGACACATGTCAATTCCAGCTGCTAATATGTAATCAATCTTGCTAGGAACAAAACCATTTCTTTCCACTACCTGCCTTTGATTCCCACCTGAACCTAAAGTCTTGTCCTTTTTCCTATAGTTTGTCCTGTCCTCCCATGAATCTGCTGTCCATTTCCACCAGTCTCTTTTTGCTCAAGCAAAGAATCACAGGTTACACACTGGCCAATTGGTCACAGTAACAGAACTAGAACTAGCCACTGGAATTGTGTGTTTCAAGAACCAGTCAAATGGCTGCCTGCCACGGGGCAATAATCCTTTCCAGGGATTTGGTTTAGGCAGCAAAGGCAACTCATGCAGCAGCCTGAAAGGCCTCATGAGATAAAACATTCATGCTGGCAAAGCACAATACAGCCCCAGTAGTTTGTGATTAAATCATGGAGATGACAGTGCAGAGTAAATTTATTCAACATTGTTTATTCCACATTTTTTCCATATGCGTGAAAACAGAGAGGAAAGAAATAAAAATTATAAACAGACACTTCTTCCCTTAGACAGGAATCTTTGCACAAGGGCCAAATCACCAAATTAGCCAGGAGTACTGAGAGCTGGAAACGATGGGAGAGATGAACTACTCTCAGTAAAATTCCCAGCAATGCTCTCCCTAACCACAAACAAAAGTTTGGGAGACACAAGCAGTCTCAATTTGGGGAGCTGCTTTATTTCACATTCCATCCAAGACTGACTGTGTTGACTGCAAGCAGTAGGCATACATTGATAGCATGTATTTAAGACACATCCTGTTCTGTGATTACCAACCCAGTTCCTCTGCAGACCTGAAATGTTCCATAAAACTTTTAGGGGACTCCTCCAATCCAAAGAAAGTGTCATAACATGCTTAAGACTGCATGTCATTCCCAGACTTCCAATGATTTGATGGTTTGTGATCAAAACAGTCGGTTACATTGATACAAGAGGTGAAATTTTCAATAGGTTTTCCCAGTCATGCCTGGGTACACCTAGTTGGTGTGACAGAGCGTATTATGTGGATAGCAAGGTGTGCTGGGCACAGAATCAGAAATTCAGACAGAGCTGGTCCCACCATACATCTGTAATCACTAGGAATCTGTATTTGATAGTGGATAGTGCAGTATGTTATCCAGTGCCAGTATACTCGACTGTGAGAAGTTATAAATGCAGAGTTAGTTAACAGCAACATTTGCATTGTAGAGACAATTTGCAGACAACTGGTATCAGGCAGCCAAACGTCTCCTTTACAACAATGCCTAATCCACACAGCACTGTAGTAACAAAAAGAACCACTAGCTTTGCATCAGCTTTCTGGATCTCTTCCCTGCCAAATGATAGCGGGAAAAACCGCTTGTTGTCCCTTCCACAGCAGCACCAACACAGGTCAGCCTCTCAATCCAGCCTCGTACGTGTGAAATAAATAAAATAACCTTCTAAACAATTCCAAAAAAACAGACACAACTTTGGGGAAAGAACCAAGTTAAAAGGAAGTCTGAATATTATGACAGTACGAGTCAGAGAGGCTATCAAAATAACCACCCTATTCAAGGGCTTCCCTCAGCCTGATTTCATATGCTGAGGCAAATCGGCATTGGAGTTGTAATGCTACAGAGAAGTTGGAATGACCTACTTTCACTCTCTACAAGCTGGGACACATCCTAGTCCCTATTAATAATATACACACTTCAGTTCAAATCATGTGCTATAATCTGAATATTGCTTTAGTCCTTAGAGTAATAAAAAAACCCCAAAAACCTAGTTTACAGAAACATCTTTAATACATGAGCATTTCAGATGCTTGCCACAGATTCGTGAGATAAGGTTGGATCCCAAAGAATGCATTCACTTTCTGTTGAGTCCTTATTGAAGTTAAATCTGCTTTATTCAGTAAATTGGGCAGATTATGGCACGAGAGCCCCCATTCTGCTCTCACAGGTTATGAATTTTGTAGATCAGATGTTGTTAAAGTTAGCAAAGCATCGTTTGTGTTCCACTAAGGTCTTCATAAATGTTAAGAAAACCTTTTTCCATTCCAATACTCAGGTATCCGACAGGGGAATAAACGTGATAGCTTTATCCTATCCTGTCAAATCACTGTCTGCCCCTGTTTCCCAGGAACCTCTGCACACAGAGCATCTTCCAGCCTAAAGAATTCCAAAATGCTTTCAAAACTTTAACTGATGTTTCAACTATAAGAGTTTACCTCCTGTCCAGAAGCAATAGGTAAAACGGTTTTACAGGAATAAGTGGGGATTACCTCTCACCAGCCAGCAGAGGTTACTAGAAACACACAATTACATGCAAACTGTCATTAGGTGAGTAGGTAAGCTCTTACCCTGGAACCCAAAAGAAAACAAACACACTTCAGAACATTGCGTCCAGCCCACAAAGTAACAGTCCTGACTCCTTTTGGGTGTTTCCATACTGTAAAATAATCCAGGAAAAACTGTTCAGGCACATGTACTTTTCCAAAGCAAAGTAGGAACCAGTTGAGGTTATCTAGGCAAAAGATCAAGAAAAATTCAAGCAGTAAACAATGTACTTCCAAGTCAAACAACAATTGAGGTTCACAGAGCCTCGCTGCAAAGCTCTCTGAGAGTTTGGCCTGGGGAAGAAACCCTTCAGTTAGTAGAAAGAGGCCTGTCGACTCAGCACCATGAAATTGAATAAAACCTCTCTTTGTGGCATCCAGGGGAGAAGGACAAAGGGCCTCTGCCACTGCAGTGTTTCTGAATGACAGAGGCCTCCAGCACCTCCAGCACTCCTCCCACCAGTAGCAGAATCCCAGGAAACTGAGTGCTTATTCATGACTTGGGCTCTGTCCATTTTCTGAGTTTCTCCCTGCATCCTCCAAAGCTGAGTATTTAACAATATCTTCTTTTAGCTTGCCTCTTGTCTGCCACTTCCGCATTTAATTGCAAGTTCATGGGTATTAAGTGGCCTGCACAGCTGAACTAAGTCATCTTGATCTGAAGGCTCCCTTTCCCCATGAAAGGGGAAACAGTTCTTTCTCTGTTTTTCTGTCTGTCTGTCTCCATTTCCCTTTCCTTGGCCACTTCTCCTCTTCCCCCTCCTTCCTCTCTAATTTTTCTCTTTCCTGTTCCCTTTCCCATCCTACATTTCTTTCTCTGTCTCCCTATAAATCAAATTCACGCTTCTCGGAGATGTTGATGTGTGCAGGGAAGGGAAGGCAAAGCTCTCAAACACTGGCACCTGTTCTTAAAATGGCTTCCAGGCTTCCGCAGGAATTTCTCATCTGAGTCAAAGTCTGTCGCAGAACATAACAAAACAACCCACTGCTACCCCTTCATGCTAAATGTGTGGGCAGACTGCTTTGTGTTAACATACCTGAACAGCAGTTCACTGATAACTAAACTTTTGCAGAGGTGGGATACCCTTTGTGTTGTACAGCAAGTTTCAAAGGAAAATACATAAACCAAAGCTCTAACTTCTGCAATAGTAACTATGGAGAAGAAGCAGTAAGGATCAACAACACACTCTGATTTGCCCATTGCGACATGAATTCTGGGTACAGTAATGTCGCTTTCTGCTCTCACTTACTGGGCAAAACTAGTTTCCCAACACTGTCTGTAGTGTAAAAAAAAAAAAAAAAAAAAAAAGAGAAAATAACCATGGCAACAGGAGTCAGCTTGAAAGGACCTAGAGTCCATGCTGGACTCTCTTGGACTCCTTTTTTGACAATTGCTATGTCAAAAAAGGGAAAATCTGGTGCCAAAACCAAGAGCCATGGTAAAACCACCATTGCCCAGTGAAACCCGAGACACAAACCCCCAGAATTAATTAGTTAATTGTGCCATATGTTTACCAAAATGTCACCTCTTTTTTCTATCTCCCCTCTTTCCAAGCTCTCCAGACACCTACAATGCTATGATTCTTTGCAAAAATGGAAACTCTTACTAAAGTATCCACCCAAAAACATCATGAAGGGCAAATTCATGATCTGCATATATTTACCATTGTACTGCTCTTTTCCACCATCATTCTGCTGATAAGGATCCTTCTTCACTGCATCTCTGGCTTACAAAATTCACAACACTAACATTAAAACTTATCCTCCAGCAAGACTTCCAAAGATATATAAGTATATTACAAACAACAATTGAGTAGGCTTCACAGAGTGGTTATTATCCTGTTTTACAGAAAGGGGCACAGGAAAGTAAGCTGCCTAGCCTAATTCATCTACTGAACCACTGTGAGGGTAGGAAGAGGATCCGATTGTGAAACTCATAGTCTAAGTCAATGACAAAACTGCTTTTAACCGCTGTAAGATGATGAAGCCCAGCCCTCCCACCCTAGCTCCCAGCACCTGAAACTCCAGGCTCCTGCTTCAGCCAATGTTGAGAGGACATTCAACTGCAATGTCAGCTATTAGAAAGGGCTCCTAAATCATCACCTGCCAGAGTCAGAGACAGTCATCTGGCACAAGAGTTATCTCACAAATTTGGGATTAAATACTTTCCCCACTGAAAACACTGAATTTACCAAAGTTTAAAAAAAACTCGTTAGGAAAATGCTGTCTTCTCCTAACAATATTCTTTCAACACAAAAATGTAAAAAAACAAAGCTTTGAACTAGAAGTCTGAAATTAAACTAATTGTGTTGTAGGAAATTTCTGGAGTTTGGTTGAAAATTTTCATATAGAGAAAGGAATGTTATGATTTGCAGAAAAAAAAAAAAAAGGAAACAACTTAAGTTTTCAACTAAGCTATACATATGATGATAGGATGTTTAATTTCAAATACCTTACTTGGAAGGAGCAATTGAATCTACTTTATCAGCATATGGATGACTATTGCCCAAAAGAAAATCCAAGGGGAGGTGAGAGGGGTGGGGCATGCAAAGCAAAGAAAATCCATCCAGTGTTTCTTTCAGGACCTTCACAAAGCTTCCAAAAATATTAACGAAATCAAGACAACTTATTCTTTCAAATCAGTTAAAACAGGGCAAACCAGGCCCCTCTCTCTGACCCTCTTCTTTCTTTCACATACTCAAGACTCCAACAACTCAGCCCTTGCCCCAGAAGCTCAGTAAGAAAGACATGGCATGTGGAAACTAGTAATGACGTCCCTGGTAATAACACCAAAATTACAAAAGAGATAAGCAAATCTGATTTGAGGACATAACCCAAAAAAATGGTTTATTGTTGTATTTTATTCTAATTAGTTAACAAGCAGTGCAGAAGAGAGGAGGCCTTCTCAGCAAGTGTTAGTACAATATTGAGTGTCTGTGAGAAAACATAGTTGTCTTTATTTTTGATGTGGCTGATTGAGCCAATATTGACATGGAATTAGAAGACTCCCCAGTTTTGGAGATCTATGGGTTTTAAAACAAACATTTGCAAAGGTTACTCAGCAGTACACTGCACAAGATCTAAAGAAAGGACAAGTCTGTATTCTAAATGACCTGTCTCAGCACTCCACTAACATGAAGACAACCTGGACCAGTAGAGCCCTTTGCAGAGCTGTAAGAATAACAGGGTAACACCAGAAGGCAGCCTAATCAGTTTGATTGTTTGTTCATGTGTTTTCTCTCTCTGTGCTATACACCCATCTCTTCTAACTGGGAGTGTTCACGACACATGTTACGACTCTTCACAGCACTTCCAGAGGTGCATACAGAGGGGCACAGTCACAATAGCAAAGTGAAATTCCTCCAAGGAACAAATTTCAAGACTGCCCTCATTTAACATTATTTTGCTGTTGGAACAGTGAATTTTTAACAGTTTGTCACTGCTAGGATGGTGACTCTTTGTAAGATAGATGAGGCAGAAGTAACTCTTCTCCTAGTCCTATATACCAGTTTTGCCAAATAATCAAGTAGTGGTCCACAAATATCAATGGTTTCTGGTGTCACAACTTCTTCCAGAGGCTAGTCTTATTAACATGTTGTCTTAAGATATATGCATTGCTTCTGTGTTGGAAGGTTATGGAAAATGAACTATCAAAAAGCTGCAATGCCACTGCAAAGCAACAGAATAACTGCCCTTCTGCTGTAGGAGAGAGCTCCAGCCTCTCTTTTATCAAGCACTTAACACACCATTGAGGTTTTATATCCATTGAAACAGAGACCTCAAATTGCCTCAACAATTCTACACATCAAAGCATGTATCTCTTCAGTAGTTGCCAACAGCAGCTGGAGGTCGTCTGAAAGAAGCTTTGGGTCACTGTCCTACATGTTTTGTGCAATATGACACTAACACTCAAAAGCAGGTTTTGTTAAGTTCCCCTGACACTGAATTTGTGAAAGGTGATGGTAGAGCTTTGTAAGTCTTTTTTCGCAATGCAGTCACTGTGATTTGAAAGCTCAGGACAAAAGTCATTCACATTATTTCTCCCCCACAGTCATTAGTTATTTAGTCTCCTCAAAGTCAGCTACTAATGGACTTAAACGTATGGACAAACCGGAGCTGTGTCCCGTGAAGGGGCACAGTTCAGGTTTACAATCGATGAAGAAAATGCCACCCATGCTCCTCCTCATAAACTGCCATTTCTATGTAGAAGAACGAGTAGCTGAATGCGTAAACTCACAGCTATGGACCAAGAAATGAACTATATGACAAATGACACCAAGCAGAGGCCTGCCAACCATGAGACTTAAGCGGTCAAAAGGTTTTTTTGGTAGGGTTTTTTTGGGAGTTGGGGGTGGGGAAAGTTGTATTTTAATTCTTTGCCTTTTGGTTTCTGAGCCTGTCAGTGCTAGTACACTCTTATTCCAGAAGCTGGTCTCAAATTGACTAAAGCACAGACTTCACCATACTTCATTACACACCTCTGCTGTACAACTGCGGGTTGTTTTTTTTTTTAACTCTGCTCTCCAGAGATACAACTTTGTAAAACTGAAGCTGTCAAAGACCTCCTAAAGGCCTTCTGTGATAACTTGCATGCTTAAGAAAACAATGCTAATACATGCTACACTCCAAAGATTATTTTTTTTCAGTTTTGAAAACAAAGAAACATAAGCACGTAAAGAGATAACAGAGTGAGAGAACAGAACAAGAGGCAATATGAATTGTAAGAGATTAAGTCCACAAGAGAAACCAAGAAGGACAGTGTTCAAGCTGTGAGTGGTCTTGGGTAGCTTGGACACACCCCGTCAGCACATGCACCATTAAACGTGGCTGGCACTCTGCTTCTCATTCCAAGAAACCACATCCCCTATTATAGCTAGAGCTACCGTCAAATGTCTCTTGATACAAAGCTAGTAATTATTACTAATGGTATCATTAATTGTCATTTTACTACATACAAAATAATATTTTTTTCTCATTAAGCTCAAAAGAGCACAAAGTCTCTTGGAAATGATTATGATAATATAACAATTAAGTCTAAGCAGCTTTTAGACACTGCCTGTGCTGCTGTGGCAAACAAAAGGACCCAATCTCACTGACTCAACGCATTTAAGGAAGCACAACTTTGATACAGCAAAAATAAACAGGAGTCCTGAAAGCAGACCTCCTGAAAACAGCCGATCAGGCATATGCTCAGGCAGATCGTATCTTGCAAACAGATTTCAGAAGCAGACTTCAGAAAACAGCACCATCTGGATCAAATTTGCAACTCTATCCATAAATAAGAAGGGACAGCTTATGGCACTACTGCAAGCACATTTGTAAAGTGTGGGAATATTGGGCTGAGAGGCAAGAGTGCTAAGGGGAAAATGCTGTCTACGAGAGTGAAAAATGCAGCTGTACCACTAAGGAAGTGGTGTGATGAAGCCACTTCACAGCAAAATGAAGACTAGCCAGGACAAAGATGACTGGAAATGAAGCAGCTGGATGCCTAGAACATTCAAAAAAGGTGAAACCAGCCAGGTTCTGGAGCTAAATTGTAACTTATGAACAATGGGCAAAATTCTTTCATCTGCCCAGCAAGGCTCCATTCTACTAGTCATTCTTGCTTTAGAGCCCATTAACCTTTTTCCCACATCCACACTGCCTCCCATAGCCTTCCCTGTCCTTGTATATGATGACTATGTCTGTCACTAATGCAGATAAACAAAAAACAGACTATGATATTCAGCTGTTTATTCAGTAAACACTATGATCACCATGCTCATTTTCTAAGGAGCAGAGCCAAGGCTGCATACACCAACTAGCACAGCGTCCAAGCAGTATATTCTAGGTGGCAAATCCAGACAGGGAAACATGGACTGACTCCCTACTCTTGTATACAGACACTTAGGGTTTGCACACAGGAAAGGGTATGAAGTAGTACGTCAGACAAATGGCATTTCAGTTTCTTCTCACGCTAATGGCTCTTCAGTTGCTTTTAGAGGGAAAAGCAAATCTCAGTTCCTGAGTTTTCTGATTGGATTTTTTAGCCTTTTCCTTCTCTTTTCAAAAATCCTTTATTTTAATTCTCTTCCAGGGGTGTGCCTATTCCTTATGGTGCCTACTCTTGGCTCTCCTGTAAGCTCATCTGTTCTCCAACAAAGCAAGCTACCACTCAGAAAATGAAGATAAATGCTTTCTTGTTGCTCTGTTATACCCAGCCCTTGGAGCAATCATGTTATTCTCTTCAAGTTGTTTCTGCCTCTGAAGAACTGCTGGCCTCAGTGTCCTCCACTCATTTGTAGAATCCATTTTTTCCTCTTAAAATTCACAGCAGCAGGGTTTGAAGTTTCTACTGTGTTACCACCACTGAACTGAATCTATACCTCCCTGACATTTTATTTAATGGAAGATTTACATAGGAATAGGTGAAAAAATAGCGATTTTTTTTGTTGTTATTTTTATTTGTTTTGTTGAAGAAACAGCCACTGCAGCTGGAGAATTTGAGACCTGAGGATCTGCTGAGGAGCAGCGGCATCTAATATTTAGCACCGCACTCTTTATGCATGGATACCCTCCATAACTCACTCCAGGCTCTGCCAAGATTTCCAGCTCATGCATGCTTTAGCAGTTGGTACCACACATCAATAGGTTATGAATTTGGAGTTATGACTGCTATGTAAACTCATCAAGACACTACTTGAATCAATAATAGCCAAGAAACAAGGATCCCATAATTCTGCTATAGTCTAGAAGGTTCATCCATTAATAAATGGGGAAAGTATATATGTGGTGTGGGAGGAACTATTCCTGGCATAAGTTTTAGAAACTAAAAACATAAACACATAGAAAGCAGGAAATTGCTCAAAACTAGCAGCAATTTACTGCCAAACAAGATATTTAGATAGGATGGTGCCAGTATTCGGGCCAGTCCTCATGATTTACTCTTCCTGGACAGTAAGCCAGGTGCAGCGCCTTCCTGCTGCAGAGCATGCAGACCCCAGGCCCTGTGCAGGCAGGGACTTGCACACACCACCTATTTTTGTGTGGGTACAAACCTAACTGAATCCCTTCCCTTTTCTGTTGTGTATTCACCACTTACTGCACGGAAAACCAATTTCAGAGGTGTTTTAGAAATATTACCACTCCTGCTTTTGTAATACTGCCTGCAAAATTAAGTTTTTACATATATACACAGACTATAAATTCAGCTGAATCTGAAATATGTAAAAGACATTTTTCTTCTCCTCTGTTCTGTTGCCATCCTGTTTACATCTTTCAGTATATACTTCCTTTAGGAGAAAAATGACTGAGAACCTTTACATGAAGGAAAAAAAAAAGATACTTTATTTCTCAGTAGTTCACACCCTTCTGTTTATCACCTTGAAGCTTAAAATAAGTACAGTCACTTTGTGAAGGAAAAAAAAAAGATACTTTATTTCTCAGTAGTTCACACCCTTCTGTTTATCACCTTGAAGCTTAAAATAAGTACTAGAGTCACTTTGAAAATAGTTACTTTATATTATAATTGCAATAGGGGTAGGTCCAATCAGAGCTGACAAATGAACAGTAAGGGCAGATGAAACCAGGAAAAGGCAGGGTTTTGTGCAAGTAATACCAACAATAACAAAAAAAACCTGCCTCATAGCTCTGAAGATTAAATTAACAACTTTTCAGCATTCTCCCATAATCCTGAATCAGGAGACCTTTATGCAATTACTTTCCTTAGGTTCTGGACCCATTAAAACTTTCCTAGTTGATGGTATTTGAGATTAAAAAGTTTTATATCTTTCTGTCTCATAATAACCCTGCCCTGCCCACACCCATATCTCTTCGCAAGAGGAGACAGAACATGAGGAGAATCAGCATTTTATGGCTACTTTCCATTTCTCTCCTGAAATATATCTGTCTGAAACCAATCAGAACTTCTTCATTGAGTACGAAATTCTGGTATGCATAACATGCACACCTCATATAAATCTCATTTCAGTGCTGATTAAAGAAAGATGTGGAGAGAGGGAACTTACTATAGGATTTCACTGCATGTCAGAACTTCACATTTGAAACTAATCTGAAATTGATAAACATCTTTTCTCTTCCTTCTCCCTCACTCCTATGAACAGAGTAACTCCACCAACAAGGACGAAGTGTGATAAAGGACAGCCTCATTGGGCACAAACAGAACCCTCATTTTCAGAAAAGTGCTGTTAAAGAGATCTACATATCATTGAGCATCAAATCTTTTTATTCCAGGTACTCCAAAGCAGATCACCCCTTTGGAGAGGCATCCCAGAATCCTGAGAGCATCACAGAGCCTCATATGAAGAAGTATGTGCTGGAAATAACACTGGATGTTTCTAATTGGAGGGACATTCCTGGTGGATGGCATTGTGCATCCTATGCAAAAGCTTTAAAAAGCAGCAGAGTTGCCCCAGAAAAACAGGGAAGTTTGACAACTGAATATCATGTTAAGACACACAACATACAGGGAGATTTGTAATTAGTTTGTGTCACTGCCTGGTATTTAGACTGCTGGGAAAGACAGACTTTTTTTTTTCCTTTAAGAAAAGATTTAGATAATGAAGAGCAAAGACAGAAATTATTCATTTAGCCAAATTCCACTTAAATGCTCATTAGAATGGATAGGTAATATGTGTCTAAATAAGAAGCTTTGCAATGAAAAGATTGTGAGATTTCTGTCACTAGTGTGACAGCTGGTGCATCATTAATCAGAAAAAAGTACACTCAAGCCCAAATTACTCCCCACGTACCAAAAAAACCCACCAAAAAAAAACCCCACCAAAAACAAAACCCCCACCAATATCATTCTAGGGAATTTGTTTTCACTTCATCCGAAAGTCTCAACCCTTCTGACCAGTTCCACCAGCTCAGCTGAACATTGCTTACACAGCGAACATAAGAAAATAACATAAAGCCTAGAAAACAAAAGCAGACTAAGACAGCACATTTCTCTTCCTCCTCTGAAATTGTCACTCAAATATCATCTGTATTTAACATTTCTTGATTCTAAAAAGCAAGCTCTAGTCTTATGGTGGAGGTTCATTGCAGATGACTTAGGTGACCAGCAAAGGGTTGGAAGAGCCATCAGAACTCAGTCTAAATGCAAGCAGTTGTACAGCAAGGCCATGCATGCCTGAGCTCTTCTACCTCCACAGCTACTGTCCTCACACAGTCCAAATAAAATGAATATCCATAGCATACTCTCAGCCAGCCCGGGTGTACAGCATCAACTCAGACCTCCAACAGAGGAGCTCTGGCAAGTGTTGTGTTTGAAAGCACTCAGGTGTTTTCCCCACCATTTTCCTAGTGTTTACTGTGTCTGAAGTACACATGGCAAAATAGACAAGTGCCTAATCCTCAGCCACTCCAGTTGCCATCCTACAGATAACTACAAACTGTTAATTAACATGTATTTGGGCTAAGGACTATGACTCTCATTTGCAAACTGATTTAAATGACATGGCTGAAGCAATTATTGTCCTCTACTCTCTGTTCCTCCCTCTCCTGAAGGTTACACCTGTGTCTCAGACAACACTGCACAGAATGTGCATCTGTTGCTTAAGCACTGCCCTCTACAATTCAACGTTTAAGCATTTAAACAAACCACTGCAGCCTTTAGTCTGCATTTATACACAAAGCTGTAAACTATAGCAGCTGAGGATACAAACCCCCGACATACATTCATAATGGGACTTCAACTTCTAGGAACGTGGCAGGGCAAATAGCCACAGTGATAACTGTCATGGTCATCCCATTTAAACATGCTTACAAACATAAATCAAAGCCGTAACAAACATAAATCAAAATCCTAAGCAGTGAATCAGAGTGAAATTGGTAGAAATATCTTCTGGTTTGGTCTAGTGTACTATAGCATAATGATGTTAAATAGGAATTCCAGGATAATGGCATATTACATACACTGGCATTTCCAATCGTTTGCAATGGCCAGGAAATACTGAAATTATAATTGCAAAGCATCCACAATATTAATGGTGTGTTCTACTCTGCACCAACGAGTCCCAGTGGACCTTTGTGTGTCCATCTCCTTTGAGCCATGCAACAGCAACACTTCCCTCCTCTAGCAGTATGAATAAGGGAGCTGAAAACTCGATGTTCTCTCCTCTTCTTCCCCTTGGATAGAGGTACCTCCATGCCACCTCATAAACAGCTGGAGTGGAGCAGAACAGAAATATATGTAGGGACAACCAAGAATTTGTGATGTGGGAATCAAGCTGAGACAGAAGGTTGTACTGGTGCGGGGATGCTGAACTGAGTGGCGTGGGGAGAAACAGTCTAACATCATCTTGGGCTACAGGTACCCATGATATCAGGTGTCTCAAGCGTAAGTCTTGGCTTTCTAGAAAGATCACATCAGCGGGGGTGAAAGAAAAGGAAGGTATGTCGGCATTATCCGCCTCATCCCAAACCACTCTCCCTCAAAATCTCACTGATTCAAAAGGTTCAATAGTATCATAATTTGCAAAGATATGTTATGCTACTGTTTTCATTTTGGTACTGTGTTAGTTTGAACAAGGCAGTAATGGCGTCTGACAAAGTCAGAACTGATGAACAAAAGTCTCTTTATGTGAAAATAAGGAGAATTAGGACAACACCCGAAAAGGGTGTTGACTGAAGATATATCTTCAAAATTAATGAAAAGGAGGCAGCTGTAGCCTTGGAAGATCAGAAGTGTGCAGAGAGGTACAAAACATACCAAAAATAAACCCTCCTGTCCCAAAGGACAGGTTTGTGCTGTGAATTTCAGGATTCAACTACTTCTTTAATTCACCTTCAAACTTTAAGTCTGAACCTTGGAGCTAAAAAATTACAGAGGAAGAAAATTCCTTTCTGTGGTATCTCTGAAGTTCCAGCTCCTCACCAAAAATCAAGAAGTGCAGGGAAGCCACACAAGTGAAGTGTTCTATGTACTAACTTTTATAACTAAACTTTTTTTCAAATATCCCCTTGGATTCAGTTTGGCCTTAAGATAGTTTCACTTTGCTGGAACAGACTGGCTTTTCCTAGTGAACACAGACACAGCACCAGCAGTACATTCAAACCACTGAGATTTTCACTTCATTTCTGTCTTGTACACCCTTTGTGCTCAATGTGTGCCTAATTGAGGAACTCAGGCTTGCACTTGCTGCTTTAAAAAGTTCTTCTGCATAGTGTTGAGGTTAGTTTCAGCAGCTAACATGTACACTAGCAAGTGTGAAACAACCAGATGTCTTGAGTGTTTGCACTTGCACTTGCTGAGATTCTAGCATAAGCACAACTGTTCAGACAACTGCCACCCAGTAATTCTAAGACATAACATAGCTTCTTTATTTACATTTCTATTACTCACTGAGAGCACCAGGAAGCTGCTGACTGGCAATTTCTGAAGAGCCAAGACTTACATTCTATACCGCATGTTCATATAGGACTACAGGAGGAAAACTCTCCTAGCACAGTCTCTTGCATCCAGCACAGGTACTCCCAGAACAGAAAATTGTTAATGCCTCCCATTCCCATTGACTCTTGGTCTGTGCACAAAGGTTGTCAATACTGCTTCTGGTTATGCCTAACAGTCCCCCTGGAATTCAGCTAAGACCACCAATTCATCAAGCACTAGCTGCCCAAGGATGTGTCAGCTGGTTGCCAGAAGACTGAATTAAAGAATTAATTTTTTTGTTGCAATTTTTCACAAAAAAATACATATAGCTTGTGTGACAACTTTTGCTCTGCTTTTCCTCCTAAAGGAGGTAAGGAATGAACACAAGGTATTTAGCTTCAGCTGCTGGCTCTGTTAGTTACTTCCCCTGCAACCTTTGGACAAGTCATTTTGCCTTTCTGTGCCTCAGTTTATCCACCTGCTAAATACTGGTTTTCTATTTTGAGATACTACAACCAAAAAAAGTGCTGCATAAACATAGACTAGTATCTTTATTCTTAATGCATTTCAAAGCAAAACTTTCTTCTTCTCTACGTAAAATAGCCTGAGACTTTTCTTTCCACTGGGTTAAGCTGTTTTTTGATACCATGCTGCCCCAGCAGCTCACCCAGAACCACATTAAAAGAGAACTGATGTCATGCAGCCTTGCCTCCAAACACACACCACCTGGATATAGCAACTGCTGCCACTGCAATTTAATTCTTGCTTGCTGGTTGCGAATTTCAGTTCCTCTGGTTGTGTGCTGTAAAAGTTTTGATTCATACTTTACTTTACAAATATTGTGGCTTTTCTTGTGCAACTACTTAAGAAAGAGGCACCTATTGTGCAAAAGGATCTCTTATGACATACGCATATATACTGCATACACAGTATAACAGCCAAAACCAATCAAGAGGCTGGCTGTTCTTTCTAGCTTGATTTTATGTTAAGATGCATATTAAGGTGTTTTAAAATCGGGAAGGAAACAGAGGTCAGAGTGAAATTCCCAGATGTACCTTGCTGTTCATGATGTTTATAATTATATACACAGAAAATGCTGATACTGCAGGGTGATAGGCACTTGCTAGAACAGGCTGAGCTTTCCCAGGTTCTCCTGGCTTCAGCACCCCACAGGATAAAGTCCATAGAGATAGCAGAATCCTCAAAAGATACCCTAATAGACATAACAGAAAACACAATTATCATCCCAAGTAATCTTTCTTTTTTGTCTTTTCCTCTGCTACTAAGTGTAACTGCAGAAAACTTCCAGCACCCTTCACCAACAAATCCACCAATAAAGCAAAGTTTCATCATCTTGATCTGTTCACCATGTCAGAATCAAGATGCAGCTGAGTACATTAAATATTTAAAGAAAGAGAAGCTTAAGAGTTGAAAAAAGAGGAAAACATGCATTTCTTCAGGGAATTTTTTGCTTATGGAGTACAGTAAGAAAGCTTTGCCTCACTTGGCAAACATACAAAAAACCCAAACCCAACCAACAACAAAAAACAAAACAAAGTAATAAAAACTGTGCACAATTTTTAATTTATAACAACGGGTTTTTAATTTATAACAACAGCTGATTTTTTCAGAGAACCATCATAATTGGTGAATAATGAAAGACTATGTGATGATGTAATATGTCTGCAGTGGCCTGCTCTAATTCCAGAAGTACTGATCTGTCCTTCTTTTTGACTTCTTCCATTCATCTAGAACCAAAACTCTTTCCAAGCTCATTTAGTTCAAAACATTTGACTATACATTAACTTTATTGGTCCATTTTTGTTTCTGAACACTTTTTGCTCTTGCTCCCTAACTTTTAAGTGCAGTTACTCTGGCAAACACTACTTGTAAGTGCTGAACAGAGAAGGACGAGTGCAGAGAAGTGAAAAAATGAGTGCAGTAAGATTATCTGTCCTTGTGCAACAGCTTTGCAATCCACTGCAAGTGAAGGCAATGGTAAGCCCAGAAGGTGGGTGCAATGTGAAGGCCAGAGGACTAAATTCAGTAGAATTCTAGAAATTCAGTGGTGCCAAAGCTGGAGATCTGACTCAGTAAAAAGCCCAGCAAAACAGATACTGCAACACTAAATGCACTTTATTTTGTGTGCCCTGTCCCATTTAATGACTAAATTAAAATCTCCAGTGGTACTTTTGTCTTGTATAAATAACTTCATTGGTAAATCTCACTTTTCAACTATACTTCCCCAAAAAATCATATTGGGTTGATATAGCCTGAAAATCATTACTTATTTACTGACCAGTTTTCAGAACGTGTTCTCCTCACATGTGAAAAAAAAGAAAAAAAATCAACACTTGTGCCAATGCAAAGCAGGAGACGTATCAGAAACATAGTTTCAAATGTAAAGTTTTAAGAGCTGACAAAGGAGCCAAACTCTGGGAAAAGTGTCTTCCCAATATCCATCTCTCCCTTTCCTGTCAAGGGATCACGCCTCTGACAACTGAATGCTCATAGCAAACACACTTCTGCAGCTCTCTTCAGAAATCTTCCCCCACTGTTCTTCCCTTATTCTGTGTCTTGTCAACACTCTCTCCTCACAAACAGCTGCATCCCATCTGAGCTGGTTTCTGAGCACAGCGTCGGTAACACAACAGAGACAGAACCACCAGCACCCAGAGGGATACAAGCTAAAAAATTATACGCAAGTGTCCAGTGATTATCATTTGAAACCTTCGATTTTCCACAATAAAACGGGAAGCACATAAAACAGAAATGAGCAAGCGGCACTTCATGTGAAGGACCAAAGTGCTTTCAGTCTACGATATCTCAGCTCACAACTGTTAGTAATGACACTCAGAATTAGGTAATTAACATCCAGTTCCCTTTCACTCTGTCCTAAAGTAGTCCCCACTCATTCAAATTGTATTTCCTTTCTGTCTCCTCCTCCACAGATCAAGAAAATAGAAGACCTCAAGTAACGACAACAAAGTCAGTAATGACAAAAATCTAAGAAAGTCTGGCAAAACATATTTCCAATACTTCTGGCCTGGCACCTAGAACTTTCACATAGTAACAAAGCATCGGACATAAACCTGTCTGCACCAGCTACCAACAAAGAAAATCTGGCACTGGGTCTGGTTGTCAGCTCTGCCACTGGCATCACTGTTGTACCAGAGCCCTATTTCAGCAAGATGTGCCACAGCCTGGGGTGGGACCTCAGGCTGTACCTATACTCATAAGCTAACCGTGCCAGCACATGTGCCTGAGCCTTGCAATTCTGTTAGAAAACTGTTAGAATATTTCCTGGCACCCTTTGGCCCCGGTCTACTAGCATTGTCCTAAACAATTCTCAGGCATGGTGCCAGAGTTAGGATGGGCCAAGGACCATTCCCAGTAGGCAGTCTGAATGCAGTCGTCCTACTTTGAGACTCCAAGAGTTCAGTGGTGCAAGACAAGACCAGATGCCAGTTGGCCTCAGGGCCAGCGAATAAAGCCTGGCACTGTTTTGATTACTACATTTGTAGTGTAAATCTCTTGCTTAGCAATACAGGGCATTAACCACTGATCAAATCTAACGAGACAGATAAACATTTACCTCCATGCCTTCTCCTCTGTGACCTACATATTAAATAGCACACAGCCCACTCATATATACCTACATTAGGCTTGTCCATTGCTCCCACAACAACTTGGATTCTGTTTAAGAATCAGGTTTCAGAGTCCAAAACATTTTACCAGGTCAAAAGTTCTACAGCCTTCTGTTATTGCCCCTTCAAACAAAATGAAAAGGGCTTCTTTAGCTACCTAGTGATGAGGTTAACAGCAAACAGCTCCCTGTGAGGTGATGAATTCAAAGCAGTTGTCAGATTCAACAGAAAGTCCCATGGGACCAGAGACTTTACTGTGTAGCTAAAACCCACCCACCTATCTGAGATAAGAACGCACTAAAATGCAAATTCTTATCAGGAGTCTGTGCCCCAAAGCAGGGCCCTCCACCAGTGACACAGGACACTTTGAATATCAGGCAACTCCTCTTGTCAGCTTCCTCAGCCTTCAAAATAATCCCCAAATGCAACCTATTATGTTTTCCTCTCTTTCCTGGCATGTATTTCCCTCATGTATCCCATGGAGGGTTGGTCCAAGTTACTTAAACCACACTAGGATGCCAGAAGTGTGAGCAGGCAAAACTTTCAAGACAAAAGCGTTATCACTGATTTACTGTGGATAAGCAAATGTATAAGATGTGGGTGATGTTATTAGGCTTTTTCAAATCTAAGGCCATTCCATCATATAAGAAGGTAGTTAATATCTGACAGCCATCCAGTCAAATGAGTCTCACAGGGGGAAAGGTGTTTCTTAATAGATTGCTCAGATCACAAAGACAAGCATCACTCCTTGGTGGCAACCTCAGCAGTCAGGGTCACCAGTTGCAAAGGACTGTGCTAGCCTCTCCCTTTAAAAGTGGTGCACTCAAGGAAGGGGTGAGAAGTGTGACCTTTCAGCTATCAATACTTGCTCATTCTGACATACTAGGGCAAGACAAATCAGCAGAAAGAACATGGGTTTGGTATCACTGGTAGTGACACTGGTTCACAGTAAAACCAGCAGCCTCATTTGTGCAAGTCAAACTCCTAGCCTAACCACATCAAGCTTCACACACAAAACATACATCCAAGCGCTTCCTAATATGTGCTTGAAGGAGCCCTGAAAATGTTGACCCTAACTTTTTGACAGTGGCAACTAAGCAACTAACAATCCACAGAGAATATATAATCAGCACCCTGCATATTAGATCGCTTGCTCCCAAAACCTGGAAGTGTACTACTGGGCCAACTAAACAATGACTAGTCTGTAAAGATTTTTAATAACTAAAAGACAGTGCTTGTAAAAAACAAAAAGTGTCCTCATTTTACATAAGCTTTTGGGAACCAAATTAACCTCTTGGAACAGGAACCAACCACACGCAAAACCAGAAGTACACAGTGAAAGTCAGGTTGAGAATGGTCACAAAATTTACTCCATGAGTCACGAGACATCAGATGAGTTGCAGCAAGGTATTATTTGTATGGCTGATATGCTTCCATAAAAATAACTATAGCAATGGCAACAGCAGAGAGATTGACTCAATATTCTTACATTAACACAAATGTTCCTTTAACTCAGTTCCACAGTCCAATCATCTGAGTGACCACCCTAATCTTTCAATAACCAAAGTGTAGAAATCAATTGCCCTCTTTGCAACTCAAAGATATATGACATAAAATCGCAGCTGTTTCTGGAACTGTAGAAGTCGCATTGCTGCCAGGTTGTGACAAATCCTTGTGCTACTAGTACTGAGTGCAAAAGCAGGTGGGTTTTCATACACAAGCATCATGATGCCCAGAATGATCAATACCTGTCTTTCTTGACACTAGGTTTCAGGGGGCCTATCAGAGCTCCCATTCAGCTTTGGCCAATCACTATCTCACAGCTTGACATATGGCTATCAGCTGTGTAAGCAATGAGTTATTCTTCTAAGAAGGAGGGCTCATTAGGAAGAGTGAAGGAACTGTTTTCTCACCAGAGAGCTGTTTTCTCTTACTCTGGTTTTGAGATCTGCAGTTCAAAGGGAGCTGAGGCCTCTTCAGATGAGTGGCTTCTACAGAAGGGTGAAGGAGAGTATATATGCAGGAGTCAGGCATTTTAGTCCAGGTAACCACCCTGAGGTTCTCTCCCAGTATAGATCCACTGCAGTTCTGAATGTCCACTACAGCTTGACTCAATCATATACGCAGAAGGCATTGTTAAAGCTTTAATCAGGCTTGGCAAGGCAATCAAGCAGGAATCTTCATCTGCAGTAATATTTAAATCCAAGACGTTGCTCAGGTCTTAGGCATGCTGTTGGTGCAACCCCTAGTCCAAGCCTCAGTTTGTGATCCAGCAGGGAAAAATAGTAAAAGGTAGCATTCAGACTCTATGAGAGATGGCTTTGCATGAATTGCATTGCTCTACAATGAAGTCTCTGTAGCTGATTGAGAAGTGACATTGTTGCATATTTCAAATCTTTTTCTTGCCTCTAGCTGAGAGCGCTGCAGTCATTCCCGCTGCTAAATGTGAACTCTTCAAAACAGATAAGAAACATGATAAGATAGTGATGCTTCCAGTCCCTCCTTCAAAGAGACAGGACTAGTTGCTTCAACACAAGTTAAAAACAGAATGCAAAATATTGAGACAGAAATAGAGACAAAAAGGGGGGCAGTGGAGGAATGGATTGAAGCCACCACAACAGAGGAAATAACAGCCACCCTATGCCACAAGTTCAACCCTACTTTTTATGTCCCTAATTCAAACAGCCTTCATGCACTCTGAAACACCACCACCTTTGATTGCACTAATCAAGGGATCATCTGTCAATTCAGAGCATTTAATGGAAATACTGCTGTGTAAATATGGATTAAGTATCCCACCACAATACAAAGACAATGGTAATAAGCAGGAGCATTAGTGAACTACACATGTTTTCATGTCATCTAAAGCACAAAACAAAAGAGCTTGGCTGAAATACGACTGCAAAGAAACCTTGCCAGGTAGTCAGAGGAACTGGGAGATACAAACATTCAGGACAATTTCAAAGATTTGATCCACAAAACTGCAAATTGCAAACTGCAAAATTGCAATCATGGCAATTGTTATTTGCAAATGAAAAAAAAAAAAAATCACAAGCTAGATGAGTCCACATAAATATATTTCTATTTCCTAATTTCAAGAGTATCTCAAAAAAGGACATGAAGTGCAGATCTGAAAGTCTTTGCCACAGGAAAGGCCTGGTCCAACAAGATCCAAGAGGTCAGATAAGGTTCCTGCAAAGCTTTGTCATTAAATCCCCATTTCATGCAAGAAAACCGATGGTAGTCTTTGCAGATAATGAAGGCCCAGGAGATAAGTGGGTATGTGTGGGTCAGCAGTTCTCTCTCTGGTGGTGACCAGTATAGACTGCCACTGAACAGTGATTTCAGGCATCACCAAAGTCAAAACATACATTACCATTTACATCCTAAAAACACACTACAACTGTGCAAGGCCTTTACCAAGAAAACACCTATTGCAGGCTGAGAATCTATTTGAGGCTGGAAACAAAAACAACAGAAAAGGGATTCTGCAGCTGGAAAAAAAGTGGGAAATTCACACATAGTCCCTTATATTTTCTTGCATGTGCCTGAAGGAAACAATAGTCAAGCAACAGAAATAAGTAATTTCTTGAAAGCTTCATCTGTCACAGACTCATCTGGATGCCTGCAGGCAGACATGGCACTGGGGAGATCCTGCTTTTTCAAGCCTCAGATACCCTCTCAGAGTGCCAAGATCGGAACATTGGAGAGCTGGCTTGAAAACACATCGCTCTCTCCCCCTTAAGGAGAGTTCAGTGTTGCCCTTCCAGGGTACATCCCAGAAGTCTAAATATTAGACTGCTCCCACAAATCCTCCATGCAGACACTTAGTCACAATCACTGGTATAAGCAATAAGTTGTTCCTCAGATAAACCTTTCTTAGGCTCCTGTACTACAGTAATACTCCTGTATAACATACAAAAAATAAGAAGTAATCCATTCCCTCACTCAGTACTGCTGAAGCCTTGGGAGAGTGTCTTGTGCCCGCATTTTGGACAGAGTTCAAGAAACATATAGATTAGAGAACTCAGACAATAGCACAGGAATTTGATATCAGAGGTAAAATTAAACATTTTTTGAGGAAAAAAAAGAGTTAAATAATTTGACAATTTAGTCTAGTATGAAATGAAATATAAAAACATCGATGAAATACTTGAGGGATTGATGCAAAGAGAAAGAGATCACTTCTGTGCTTACTGCAAAGATAAGATTAGACATTACGACAGGCATTAGGAAAACATTTCTAACAATGACATTTAAACACCAGGATAAACCATCAGAAATGACCCTCCTTTCAGATGAGAACATGATGGGATGGTTTGTCAATATCATCTCCAAGACCATTTTTCATGATTCTATGATACGATGTAAAATTGTAGAACCAGATTTCCCACCCCTGCAAAGCAGTACTCCTGCCTACGACACAAACACTGTGTGACCTGGGAAGTAGAAAATTAGCAAAGTTTTCACGCTTTTTCTCTTCCTATATTTAGAAAGCTCCCTTAATGGGTATCAGTCTGCTTCCTGCAAAAATCAGCCAAAATCTGTGTAAAATTCATTCAATGTCCCAAGCCTGGCAGTGTTTAAGAGGCATTTGGACAACGCCCCTAATAACATGCTTTAACTTGGTCAGCTCTGAATTAGTCAGGCAGTTGGACTAGATGATCATTGTAGGTCCCATCCAACTGAAATAGTCTCTTCTATTCTAAACAAAGACATGTGCAGAGCAACTCACTCAAATTATTTCTGCTGTCTGCAATGCTTGTTTCACTTTTTGATCCACATGCCATTTCCTACCAAAGCCCAGGGTCTCAGTTCCTCCCTTACGCTCACTCAAGCTCCCAGACTGCTATTTTGCGAGTGAGTTTTGTTGCAGAGGCACCAGTGTGGCGCTAGGAAAGCACAGGGCAGCCAAGCTCTCCCTCCCCCCCCAGAGATCATGACACATGTTCAGACAACAACTGGCACCCCTGAAGTGAGAGGGAGGGACAAATGGCAAAAGGGCTGATTGATGGTATCACTGCAATTGAGAGGAAGGGGAAAAACAGAGCCAGAGTCAGGTCAAACACCTCATTCTGAAGGATGTAAGGAGACCAAAGTAGGTCTGAGAGATACACACCAAGCTGCAATGCACTAAGGGAAGCAAAGAGAAAGGAGTTTTAGTTCTCACCTGTGTGGAGGTAAACTGGTGAATCTACATAGGGGATTTATTGACATTTTCTCATTGTGGGGATTCTGCGAGAGTGCAAAAAGCACTTTGTACAAACGAAAAATCTGCTTTACTCCTAAATACTTTTGATTTGTAAAGCTTCATGGCAAAAGGCATGGGCTGGTCACGCAATTTTCCAAGTGAAAAATTAAGCTCAGACACGCACCTCACAGCAGAAGAGAATCTGGGAATTCTGTATCTTCCATACCTGCTATTAGACCCGTGGCTCATAAACTGGGCTCTGCAGACCACAGGCTCAGATGAATAAATATTTTCAGAGCTTTCTCTTTGCTTTGTTTTGCTTTTCTGTTTTTCACTTCTGCTTCATTTTCTACATCCAGACTGTTTTCTTCACATTCTCATTTTGTATCCAGAGCAAAAGAACCTTTTAATCTGTTTGCACTTCAGCCTTTAGCAGCTAATTTTGCAGTACACTTAGTCTGAATAGAATACTAGCATAATCACCAGCCCTAAATATTCAAGTGTCATAACACAAACCCTTAAAAACTCATGAGCATTTATGTTCTGTTGTATCTTCAAACTTAGCTTTACAACCAGAAGGGCTACAAACATGCCATTCAAAACGGAAGCTGTGATCTCCCTCAATGTCAGAAACCAGGCTTTTAAGAAAAATGTCCCATGTTGTTAAGATTCAACAGTAGAAAACCCTGATCATTTGCAATTGTAACAACTGCCTATGGGTAAATGCATGGGACTAATTGACAGAAACAACACAACAGCAAAGCTAATTCAGATTACTTCCAAACAAATTTCCTTTTCCACCTCCTTCCTCTCCCCAAGCGCTCTTTTAGCTGTCTCATAATAAGAGCAACATTACCCGAACTATAGGGTTCACCTTCCAGAATCAAGAGTTTATCTGTATCTACTGAGGGTGATACAGGCAGAGAACAGGGTAGGACAGGAAACCACACCTCACAGCTGAGACAAATGGTCTATTTGCTACTCTATCTGAGCACCAGAGCCCTAATCTTGGATGCAAACAAGATTGTGAAATATGAAGAGAAAATAAAAAAAAAAAAGGCCTGTGATGCTTATCATATTTCAAGATGGGTGGAGTGCAAAATCCAGAGATACTAGATCAATTACAACTACAAAGCAAGCAAGAAAAGGGAGCATAACATAAATATTTTGAGTCTGTAGGATGTGGGTTATTTTATCTGATGGCACGTGTCCTGACATAACATATTTACACAATTGATAAGATTGAAAAAGACTTCTAGTCTTCCTATAAAAAATGAAGAATGGCATAATATTAAAACCTAAAAATAGTCCTTTTACAACTACTTATCCAACTTGATACCTGTCTGATAAGGACAGTTCAACTTTCATACCATCTTCATGCCTGCACAGAACACACAGCAATTGCTCAAGCTAAAAGTACATCCTGTCATTCTGACATTAAAATTTACAAGTTGGTGGTTTGTCTTTGGAAAGATGAAAGAGCTGTATTTATACACAATGTGGAGAACAATTTGGCTTTATATACTTGCAATTACCTGACTAAGTTGTGGGAGCTGTATGTGCAGATTAGAGCTAAGTGTTGAGTGAAATTAAAGGATGGCAAAAAAAAAAAAAAAAAAAAAGGGTATGCAACAAAATACCTACCTTTGCAATCTAGTGTATTGGATAATTGCTGTCATTACACTTGCACATGCAATTCATATGATTATATCTACGAACTGATAAACCAAACCTTTAAATACTGACATCTAACTATTGTGTACCCACTATTCAATCTATTTTCAGAATAATGGTCAATGAGTACGTCAAATCGCTCAGGGCTTCTGTGCCTTGTTACCTGAAAGCTGGTCCTCAATTACTGCAATACTAGTATCACAGATTTGCCTGGGATTTTGTGGAATGACTGCGCGGCACTTAGACAAACCACAACCTTTCTTTTCTCAATGAATTGTCTGTGACTTTTCCATACAGATTGACAACACACACAAGAACAGACACCTAGAGAAGGGGTAAGCTGAAGGGCTGCAATGTGCGGATGCTGTACCTCAGTACCCAAAGACTCTGCTGTCACCCACATATTAATGTCCAAGACTGCATGCTACCAGACAGATGCTTTAACATTTACCCAACCAGTCACTCAAATTAAATTATCACCTGGTTTAATTTTGTCACATAAAAAATAAATATTTTTAAGATCACATATAAAATGTAAACATTTCTGCGTATGTTGCAGAGAGTTAAAGAGGCCAAAGGCAGGCAAAGGCTTAACTGAATCTTGAAGCCTGGAGACTGAAAATCCTTATGGTTTATGATCTCACCAGAGACTTACAACAGAATTATCTGCCTTTATCTCTTTGAAGTTTATCTTACTCCATCAGTAACTTTTAGTACAGTTCCATTAGCTTCTGACAATTTTCCACTTTGCTTCTTATTTCATCAGTAGTTCTTTAATGACATTGACAGCAGTACGTTTTCATCCATTCCCTGTAGTTCTCCTTTGCTGCTTAAAAGCTCTGGCTGTGTAATGAGCCCTTATTAGTAAATTTATTAACATAACTGCAGTATCATCTATTAATACTTCTGATTTACACAGTATTTCTTCAAGGAGGATTCTGTACTTTGCAACATGATACTTGCCTAACAAAATGGCAGATAAGACAGGACACAATACAGCATGTGCGTATTCATAATTAAATCAATAACTTCAGATCATCAGCTGTGAGCTGTTTGCCCTCTCTCAGCATGGTAACTCCTCACTGTGAGGCTTAATCTAGGAAAAGTAAGACTGTCAAAATCATGATACGCATGTAAGCATCGTATCTCTATTGTATTACCATTTAATATAAAATCCAGACTCTGTTTAAAAAAAATAAATAGCTATATCCCTTGGAATTGATCATCTTGTCTTGTGAGACCTGGAACAAACCACAGAGGAGAGCTGCTGGGTTTTGTTTACAGTTCTGATACATAATACTGTAACGCGACCTATGAACAGGAGGACCAGAAACTAAACAGGAGCAAAACTAACTGGGAATACCTTCCTGTGTCCAAAATTCAATGGGATAAAAATGTTACAAACAACATACACAGATTTAATACATAGCTAATTTTTACTAACAGACTGAATAGCCTAACTTAGCTGTAATGGCATGGGACATCTAAGTTAAATTTGCAGATATAGCTCCTTTTGACAGAATTACTAGAGGTATGAAACATAACAGATTCTGGAGACTAAATTTTATTTAAATGGGTAAACAACTGAAGCACTTTTCTTAAATGAGTATGAAACAGCAAAGTGTTCACATGGTGACTAACACCTTTTTTTTTTTGTGAGAAAAAAGAACTTCATGTTCTATAGCATTAATGATACCCACTTTATTAGTCTATGGAAGCAAAATAAGGATCACAATCTTTTACGCAAAGCAAGTGAGGATTGAGTCCTTATGTTTATAGTGAACCTACTTCCCTGCAGCTTAGCGGGGAAAGGTGTCTAAGCATACAAAAAAAAGAAAAGAAAAAGGAAACCTTTCCTTTAACATGGTCACATATTAGTCTTCTAAAAAGGACCAAAATATTCTTAATAAATCAAAGTTACATTGATTTATTTGCAAATCCATAGTATTAAATACTTAAGAGATTCTTTGACATTACCAGGGAACACAGGAAGCTACTGCCAGCAAGCAACCTCAGTGCTGTGAATAAACCCATAGAATTTAGTTGTTTACTTTTTAAAACATTGTTTATTGAGAATACTTAATGAGGACTAGGGCTTCAATAGTAAATATTTAACAAAGAGCGCAAATTCCATCACCTAACCTTTTTCTAAAGCACAACAGTCCCATCCTACTTAGGGAAAACTCATTCTGACGACCGAAAGATATGAGATTTAGCCGTCCTTTATTTATCAAAGCTATTAAAGTTTCTTAAGCAAAGGAACCTGTACCCCTCACATCTCTAATCTCATGTTTGACAGGAACAAGTTTCCATAAGATCTGGGAAACACAGCTGTCCAGAACAGAACAACTGCAGTCTTTTCTCCACTACATCCAAAATTGCTTCTCCAACATGTGGAAGTATAATCAACTTCAGTACAATGCACACAATAAAAAAAAAAAAAACCCTAACATAATCAAGCCACGTTTGAGTGTTAACCAGATGCGTTACCCCAGAAAGTGTAATAGTTCACATTTATTACATTTATTTTGCACTGGGTAAGTGCTACTTACACAGAACATGAGATGGTAAGAAAGAGACCCATGGGTCAGGAGCAGTAGTTCCTATACAGTAATGTCAGAGCACTCAGAAAAACAAACTAATGGGGGTAAAGTGGACTTCATTTGTGAGGCCCAAGTAGATTTGAGACTACAAGATCCCATTACAGCATTACTTTTGTTAGTGTCGTAAGGCAAAATTTTTGCCCTATAACTGCCTGTAATTCCAGTGACTATATCAATGATACTATCCTTGCATGTCATGTCAGCTGTCCAATGTGGGAGGCCGGGCAGAATTCTTTCCTTTGTGATATCTTGTTAGAAGGTATGAACTTACGGCCATCCACCAAACTTATGCAGACAATATTTCTCACTCCAAATTTTATTTTTAAAAATTTCATGCCACTACTGCTCTTTGTACCCTCACATACTGCAGTAGAGCCTCATTCTCCTTTCCTTGGTGCTAACACCGTTCGGATATCTGAATGCAATTGTATGGAGATTCTGTCCGTAATAACTAGGTCAACGACTGAAGAAACTGTCATTATTTAGGACAGCACGTGAACATTCAACACGTGCTAAAAGTTAAGCCTGTGTGTGAATACTGTTCTACACCAAGGCCTAGAGATAGGAGAGATCCTATCCCTCAGTGCTTTATTCAAACCTAATCACCAAAACACAAACCCCATAGGGGGGTAAAGCTGCAGTATCAGAATCAATGGCCCAAGATACTACTACAGCCAGACTACACCTAGCAGCTAGTAACAAAGTGACTGTGAAGGACACTGACTGTCTGCAGTGACATCCCGAGAACACAGTCAAGTGTACTCTGTCAGCTTCTCCTGCCGTTACCTAGGGCACATTACTCACTACTGCTCTCATGAAAACTGCCAAGTTAGTGAATATAAATAAATAAAAGACTTCTTTTGCTTTTTAATATATGAAAATCCCACTAGTTAACACTGTGAATGCATTTAGCTGTAAGAACCAAAGCTAAAAATATGTGCAGCTTGAATGTGCATTCCAGCCTGCAGTTGACAAAATCTCGAATTCAGTACTTAGGACAGAGGAGTTTTCTGAGGGTTTTTTTGTTTTGTTTGGTCTGTAGGGTGGGGCACTTTTGCAACTTGCAGCTTTTTTAAGAATCTCACATTGAGGCAGAATCCCAGTTCTAAAGGAAGCTAACTGGCACTTCAGTCAGAAGCTTTCTGAAATTAAAGACTCTGAGTTCAACTATTTGAGAGAGAAAAGGAGGATTTAAGTAGAGACTAGTTCATAAAGCAACCACATCCTTTTCATTTATCTTTTATGCTAGACAGTTTGCCACTTGGGTGAATCTGAAAAACACTGAAGACAAACTGATTTTAAAAAACAAACAAACACAAACCATAACAGAAAGACAAGTCAAAAAGGGTCCAGGGTCTAAGCCCATTTAGATGAAATCAGGGTTTAGTACTTATCTAGCAAAACACCAGAAAGAATTTCTGCCCTGTCCAATCTTTTAGAAATCTCTGCAAAGACTTCCCTTGCTTTGATTCTTGATCTCTGTGTGATCAAATAGTTTATTCTTCTTCTGTTTTATGGCATATCTGTTATCTAGTAACTTTTACTGCAGGCTTTTCTAGTTATTTGCAGGAGTGTGGTGGTATGCTGATGAATTCCACATCTAGAGCCTATATAGGAAAAAGGCAATATCCAGATGGAGTTTTACTTCTGAACTAGTCCGTGGATAATTTCAGAGGCGGGTATAACTGTCTCCACATGCACAGACACACCCGGCCCAATCACATATTTATGTTTACCATTAAAGCAAAATGTGTATATAATACTTATAAATAAATAACAGGCAGTAAGGGTAGAGTTTCCGAGTGGGTGCAACAGTAACTTCTAAACAACAACGACAAAGGGGATGAGGCATTCTGAAAAGCAGATTCACTTCGGGCTCTGTCCCTCTCACCCCCCAGCGAGGCACAGAAACCCTCCTGCTCCCCCCGGCCCAGCGGCCAGGCCACCGCCGGGATGCTCCACCGCTCCGGCGGCAGGGCTTCTC